>NC_142879.1:92207500-92402500 GCF_051225735.1 Oryctolagus cuniculus
GCCCATATGGGATGCCAGCACTGCAGGTGGCGGCCTTACCTGCTATGCCCCAGTGCCGGCCCCCTATTTCTCCTTTCATTTGTGCTCCCAGGGCATCTGCTTTCTATTGCATTACTCCCCACTGACCACAGATCCCACACCCCCAACCACAACCTCCCACAAAATTAATGATTCTTTGGTGTTCCCAGAGCAGCACATGTTTGCTTCCACTCCAAGTCCTTGTCTCAGTGTATTGTAGTGATCCATCTACTCATCTGTCTCCTTCACCATACTGCCAGCTCCTAGGAAGCCACAGTCACCTTTTCTCAGGTCAAGGACACTCCACTAAGCTCCAAATCTCTCTTCCAGAAGGCTTGGCTGACTACCTGGGCTGAAGTAACAGTTCCCCCCATGCTCTGTAGTACAGCACGTACAGTATTGAAGTGACCTGTTGACTTATGCATCATCTCCTACTAGAATGGGAGTATCCTAGGACAGGAGCTCATGTAATTCATTGCTGCCATCCAAGTTCCTGCCACACAAAAGGACTAAATAAAAGCCCCCGAAAGCCTTTATGGTTTGTAGTTTTAGTGATTTTTCAGTACTTGAGTTATTTTTAGATGTCAAATGGTGCTTTTGTCTCGAACTAAATTGGGTACATTTTATTAAGTGCTTATTACTTTACTATGAAGATTTCAGCTCTATAGATAATTGAAAAGTCTCAAATGCTAGAGAAGGACCATGTTTAGTTGGCAGAAAACCTTCCTGACTTGTGGGTGGTGGAGCTTGAGAGAATGTGGAATTCAAAGGAGAAGAGTGAACATGTAGAGTGATAGGTGGTGCTCGTTCATGGCAGAGGAATGCCAATAAACATGTAACATCCCACCCCTTGGGGTTTACAGCTGTTAACCCCATTTATTAGAGAGAGATTTTAAGAGAAGGTTACTGAAGTTACTTAACAAATTTGTGCTGAAAACCAAGATAAAATGATGCTGAAAATCCCCTCAGTACCCAGAATCATTGGGGGTGCTTGCAGCCACTGCCAGCTCTGCTCCCTTAGGCACTATTTCTTCATCATTCAGGTCTGAGGCCTGGGGAGGGTGGAGCAAGGCTCCTTCTTGCCTGTCCACTCACCTGCCCTTCCTATAGCCACTGAGACGTGGGCAGAAGATGCACTTTAACCATGAAAGACTACTTTTATGTCTGTGGTGCAACCTTCATGGACCCAGTTCCTTGGGGTTTTGGATTTTTTATTCAAAGCCAAGCTTGCTTTATTTTTAAAGGAAAAGATTTTTTTTTTGACAGGCAGAGTTAGACAATGAGAGAGACAGAAAGAAAGGTCTTCTTTCCATTGGTTCACCCCTCAAATGGCCACTACGGCTGGCACAGTGCCGATCCGAAGCCAGGAGCCAGGTGCTTCCTCCTGGTCTCCCATGTGGGTGCAGGGCCCAAGCACTTGGGCCATCCTCCACTGCCTTCCTGGGACATGGCAGAGAGCTGGACTGGAAGAGAAGCAAGCAGCAGAGAATGGGCGCCCCAACCAGGACTAGAACCTGGGGTGCCGGTGCCACAGGTGGAGGATTAGCCTAGTGAGCCACAGTGCCTGCCTCTAAAGGAAAAGATTTATATATTTCTTTGAAAAGCAGAGCAAAAGAGGGAGAGGGAGAGAAAGAGATACAGAGAGAGAGAGAGAGAAATGGAGAGAAAGAGAAAGAGATCTTCCATTTACTGGTTCTACCCAAATGACTACAGCAGCTAGGGCTAGGCTAGGCAGAAGTCAGGAACAAGGAACTCCATCTGGGTCTCCTGCATGTGTAGTAGGGACCCAAGTTCTTGAGCCATCACCTGCTGCTTTCCCAGCCACATTAGCAGGAAGCTGGATTGGAAGCAGATCAGCTGGAACTCAAACTGGCATTCTTGATGTGGGATTCCAGAGTTGCAAGCTATGGCTTAACCTACTGTGCCAAGATGCCAGCTCAAAGCCAAACTTTTAACACTCAAAACACTTCCCAAAAATGGGGTGATGTCAAATTGAAGCCCAGCTGTGGGTCTTCAAGACTGGATTTTTTAAAATCTACCATTTTCTTCGTTTTTCTGGGTTAATTTGTGCTCTGCTTTCTCTGGGGCAAAGAAATGTTCCCTTGAGGCTGTGAATGTCCTCTGCTCTCAGAGGTGCTCCCAGCACTAAAGGCACAAGGCATGGCTGGCTAATAACTCTGTGTGTCATCCCTCCACATGTATTAAAGTGTATAAGTAGTCATCAACACAGCACATTATATGTGATACATACAATTCTCGGGCAACATATATATCTGTATAATTTTCTTCTGCATCCCTCATATGTAGATAAATGTCATCAGGAGAACCTGGACTGGCATGATGGCAGTAAGAGTAGAATGAAAAAGAAGGGCTAGAAACAAGAGACATTTCAAAGACCGACTGATTGCCTGTTGGCAATAATGTGGAGACCCTGCCTTGTCCTGGTAGGAATGTTTATGTTAGAGAGACTAGGCAGATTTTGGCAAATTACCTGAATACACTTAAAGGTTCAGCTTCAGTTGGACCAAACACTTAATGTCCTTTGTTATTAAAGAAATGGCCTTAGAGGACAATGAACCTTAGACCAAGGATTCAGAATTTTCCCAAACCTTACAGTCTGTTATGGTTTGAATGTTTGTCTCCTCCAAAGCTCATGTTGAAATTTAATGGTCTGGCCAGTGCCACAGCTCACTTGGCTAATCCTCTGCCTGTGGCACCAACACCCCAAGTTCTAGCTCTCGTTGGGGTGCTGGATTCTGTTCCAGTTGCTCCTCTTCCAGTCCAGCTCTCTACTGTGGCCTGGGAGTGCAGTGGAGGATGGCCCAGGTCCTTGGGCCCTTGCACTCATGTGGGAGACCAGGAAGAGGCTCCTGGCTCCTGGCTCCTGGCTCCTGGCTTCGGATTGGCACAGCTCCAGCCATTGTGGCCATCTAGGGAGTGAACCACCACATGGAAGACCTCACTCTCTGTCTGTACCTCTCTCTAACTCTGCCTGTCAAATAAATAAAATCTTAAAAAAAGTAATAAAAAGGAAAGAAAAAGAAAATGAGTTAGCTGAACTGGGGAACTGATATCTTCCCACATCTCCCAATTTGTACATCACACCTCAGTTCTAGGTGCCAACATTCTCATTAGAATGTATCCATGGCCTTTGGTCACTCTGCCTAGGGATAGGCCAAAGAACATGTTACCCCTAGAAGGACTGTCATATAGATCCATTTCTTCTCTGTCCTATTTCCCTTGATTACTCTTGAATCTATCCCATGGCACCATTTCCCTGATGGGCGGGGCTACTCACTGCCCAGAGGGGCAGGGCATGTTGATGTCATAAGGGACCCTGTGACACAGGCTGGCCTATAAAAGCAGCTGTAGTCCTGGACACCTACCAGTCGCTGATTCTGACTTCTGGACGCAGGACAGAATGACAGATAAGACTAAAAAAAGTTTTGCCTCCCAAGACCATATTCCCCCTTATTCCGTATCTTCCCTCTGGCCTGACCCTGCTGATCCTGAACCCTGGCTTCACCTGTCTATTCCTCCGCCCCAGACTGACCCCCCTAAATCTATATTTGAATCTTACCACCCTGCATTTCTGAACTGGCCTTATCCTCCTCTGCACCCTCTACTCCATCCCAACTATCCATCCTTCCCTCGTGTCCCTTCGCACCAGACCAAAGCCCCAGGTCCTGCATCTGGATCTCACCCTCCTCCTAGTGCCCTGCCCACATCTGACTCTGCTTCTCCTCTCCCGGACCCTCCTCCCGGACCAGTGTTTGAGCCTTTCCCTCCTCCTGCTCCTCCTTACTTGCCCCACCCTCCTTCTGATCCTGCACCCCAACCTGGCCCTGCTCCTGCCCCTCCAGCTTCCCGTCGTGGGCTTCCACAAAACCCTCTTCCTGCTCCTAGTTCCTCCCTCAAGTCTCATCCCCCTTGTCATAGGAAACACCAGCCATGCCCTTCTGTCACTAAACCTAAACCCCGCCCACCCCCTGCTCCCAAGCACAAGCCTCGCCCTCCTACATGTAAACCCAAGTCCAAACCTCCCCCAGATGTTCCTCTCTGCCTTCCTTTCCCCTGCGGCCGTGATCTACGCAAACGCTTCCTAGCCCTTCTTTCTCAACACCCTCACCCTTCTCCTACCCTTTTACACCTACACCACCTTCCTGTCACTGCCCTTCATAAACCTCGTCTCTCGTCCAGCCTATCTCCACAGCGCCACCTTCCTTCAGTCCGTTCAACTTGGCGCGAACCTTTCATTGCCCCTATACACCGCCCTCACCCTCCTCCTGGTCCCCCAGCCCGCTCTCCACGTTCTGCTGCTTCTCGGCGCCATCTTCGGCTTTCCTCTAGTCTCTCTCCGCAACGCCACCCTCCTTCTGTCCCCTCCCGTCGGCGCCACCCTCCTACTACATCTGTGCAGCACCCTCACCCTCCTGGTCCCCCAGCCCGCTCTCGGCGTCCTGCTGCTTCTCCGCTCTGTGCTCGCCTGCCTTCTGATCCTGCACCCAAGCCTCGCACTCCTCCTGCTGCTCTCTCCCAGCCTCAGCCTCACCCTCCTTCTGACCCTCCTCCCAAGTCTTACCCTCATTTTCGTTCTCCTTATCAGTCATTTCCTCTTTTTCTTCCACTCCAGCCTCTTGTTGCTGCGCCCCAGCCTGTCCGTCTTTCTGCTCCGTCCTTCCAGCCTCACCCTCCTCCGTATCCTCCATCTCAGCCCCGTGCTGCTCCTCCTCCTCACCCTCCTGACCATGCTCACCTGCGCTCTGTACCTCGACGCTTGCCTCGCCCCCCTGCTCGTCCATCCCAGCCTGACCGCTCCTCAGGCTCTTCCTTCCCGCCCCACCCTCGCTAAGGTCCTTCTCCCTAGCCTCACCCTCCTCTTCCTCCACCTCCTCCCTCTCATTCCTCCATAGCCACCTCAACCTTCTACGACTATGTCCTGTCTGCCCATTTGTCTCCCACACCAGCCTGATCTTCCACACTGTTCTTACCTTCCGTATGACCTCTCGCTTCAGTCTTGCCCTGCCTCAGGCCCGTCAAATTATAATCCTCTAATCTACCCTCCTCCAGGTCTCCTCACTTTGTCATCTTTTTCCATCCCTGACAAATTACACCCCTCCCCAGCACCTGATCTTATTCACTCCACACCCAGCTCCTCAAGACTCTGTTCCTAATCGTACCTAACCTGCTCATGGCCCTGTGTTATCCTACCTGTTCCTACTCAGCCTCTATGTTATCCCCAACTCCTCCTTCTTACTAGTCCTCTAGACCCTAACACACCCCCACCCACTTGTGATCCAGTCACCCCATCCTTTTACACCTACAAAAAGAACCCCAGCAGGAAGTTTCCTTCCCACGGCCACAGTTCTGAAGCTCCCCGTTATGACAACCAGACTCCCAGAAACATGATGGTGGGTATAGGGGATGTGGCCCCAAGGACAGATTACCCCTCAGCTGGAAATATTACTTGGTTCTTTACAGGACCCTTTTCCATGAGCAAGTCCTGGTTAGGTGACTAAAGTATTTTGCCTTCATCTGCACTTGGTTCCTCTGAATAGACTAGAGTACCTCTAACAATTTCCTTTTCTCTGAACAGGCAGTTAGATCCTCTCCTGCCTGATTAGTGTGCTTGCATCAGCCTTTACAACATGGTTGGAGCAGACCAAACTGCAGGAGCCTAATGAAGGAGAGAATGAGAGGGATTCATCCCCTCTGTTCTTGGGGAGGGTGTGTTCTGTTGCTCTGCCCTGAGTTAAAGTGAGTGAAAGAAATGGGGAGCCCTGAGAACTCAGCTACAGGGCATGAGGATTCCACTGTAGGCTGCTGGGGACCTGTGTGGTTTTTGTTTGTTGTTGGTTTGGTGGGGTGGTGGTAGTTATAATTGACTTGATCTGGTTGTGCTCAAACTTTGTTGTTTCTTTTAATCCCCAAATATTTTATAACAAGGTCCAGGGTCACTAGACTGCTTTCAAATAGCTTGAATGTACACGTTGTTGAATAAGCATGGTGCAGTCTCTGGCATTGCCCACAGGAATCTGACTTTTATAGTAATTTCGTCTCCTTGGAATTTCAGCAAATCCCTGTAGCAGGCATGCAATGGAGAGGAGGAGTCACTAATTGGTGAACAATGACATTATCTCCAGTGGCTGGACTCCATTTCTGTGGATGACAGCTATCCAATAACACAACTCCCATGAGTGCAGAGAGATGAGAACAATTCTGGACAATCCTGATGCCTCTGGCCTCTAAGCTATAGCTCTTCTGCTCCCTTACGCAGGAAAAAGCAGTCCTTCTTTGAGGGATTAAGAAACTCATGTCCCTTGGACCAGTCTTAGCTGCAAGGATAGGCAGGTCTGTTTCTATTGTAATTGAGTCAGCAAGTTGCTCTATGAATGAGCTGTCCTGAAGGTTTTAGTTTTCTTCTGGCATCTCTGTCCCAGAATTGACAAAACAGGTCCGCCAGTTGTAAGGGTGCCAAAACCAAGATGGTTGAGATTCCATTTACTCCATAGAGAACTTGAGGCACTAAAGTGTTGATTCCATTGGATAGATGACCTTTAGAGATGCAGTTATCTTTGGCTGGATTTGCAAGATTGATACAATGAATAACAACTCTTCCCAGGGCAAATACTTCCCAGGGCCAAACCAGTTGGCTTGTTCTGTTTGTTTATTAAAATAGCCACACCCCAATGCTGGCAATTCAGTGGAGATTTTGATCCCTGTGAATTCAGAAGGTTGGTTCTCTTACTGATAGTCAGCCTGTCTCCACAGTTGCTACCATGATCATACTGTATCACATCTGTATAGTAAAGCTCTTCAGGATGTGCAGGATTTGATAAACAGGCATCCCAAAACTTGAGAGTCTCATCCAAGCAACTGGTCATTATACATCAATAACTGTAGACTGGGGCTTTGATCAAATGGTTGTTTCTAATAGGAATATCATGCTGTGCAGTCTGTAGCACTTGATTGCTATTGAGGTCGTGAATTTTGACACTGCTATATCAAAAGACAACACACTGATATATAGAAAGTTGTATTTTGCACAATACAAAATCTTAGGCCCAAGGATTATCATGAATCCTCACATGACTGTATGAAATCCCCACATTCCTTGAAATGTTACTGTTTTGCTCCTTTGACATTTTAATAATTGTCCAAATGTGTAATTTTACTAAACTAAATCTATGTGCTATTTAGGAAATTCATATCCTACCATTATTCTGCTGGTAGAAAAATGTTGTGGGTAGTGGTGGCCTCAGCTGCTGTGGTGTAGGCTGTGGGACATAAGGTGGGGGAAATTCTCCTTGATTTGAGGAATGCATCAGTTCAGGGCATGTGGATGGATACATAGGAGAATGATAGTATGAACTGTGGTACTTGCATTGAAATGGTGTGGACACATGACATTTTCTGAGGCACTATGTGAATTTTATGGATCCCATTGTCTTCTACCACCTATGATGTATAACCAAGAGGTAGATATATAGGTGGCAGAGGACGGGGACATGAGAGACACATAGGCAGCCCATTGAATATTCTGAATTCTTTAGTGTTGATAGTGAGAGTCTCCCCAGGAATAACTTGTACCAGTATAATCTGTTGTATCCAGTATTGAGGAAAGGAAGGCCATCTGGCCTCTCTCTGGGGATGTTATCATCGTGTGTGAGTGCTTAGTAGTATGCTGGGTTGCAGCGGTGGTGTTCCCATGATAGCTCTCCATGTCCTCGAGTGGACTGCAGCAGCCTTATGACCTCCATTCACTTGTTTTTAAAATGATTCTCCACATGACAGAGCTGAGCAGCAACCAATGGCCAAGCCCTGCAGGCATAGAGACAGGTAACATGTAGTCACACATATTTTGTGTATGAGATCAGCAGAGGGTTCATACTCTGGGCATCTGTTGTAAAGTGTGAGATGTTTGACTTCCTCCAAAATCTTTTTCAGCAGATTGGCCTACCTGAGGTCTAGTCAGCGGGTGACCACTTCTTTCTTCTGCCACATAACCCCAAGCTCTATTCTGGTGGTATCCAGAAGTGGCCCAGTAGCCAAGTCATATCTGAGCAGCTGGGTCAGGTGAGTTCAGAGCTGGAATGGGACAGAGGATGGAATGGGACACTCAGAGGCACAACATGGGGTAGGGGTGGGACAAAGACAAAACAGATTGGGGGTTATAGAATCTGGAATGGATTTTGAAAGATTACACATGAGCTCCTAAAAAGCTTGGGCAGATGCTATTAGATTAGGGGGATGAGCTTTTCAGACCCTGGAATGTGAGCTAAAGCTAAAGCAAGGAACTCAGGAAGTTGAGAGAAAGGGCCACACAGCTGTGAGGTCCAGGGCCACACTGTGTCCCCAGCCTGAACAGTCCTGAAATCCTTATGCTTAATGAGTGAGTGAATGAAGAATGAAGGAAACACACAATGAGTGGAACCCAGGCCTCAGCGTCGGTGTGTGGGTGCCTCCTAAAACCAGGACTTGGGGGAGGGGTTCTTTCTTTTCCAAGACTGTTTCTGTTGCTTTAAGATAAAGTATATCGAATAAGGCATGTAGTGGAGGCAGATTCAAAGAAGTAATAATAGCCCTCCTGAATTATACTTGCTAAAACTTATATGTCTGTTTCTATGGTTACAAGTCAACACTTATGTGTATGTTACCATAGTTACAAACCAATAATGTGTAAAATACCAAGTTGGTTAGGTTAGGAAAGAGTGATTTTTTTTCTTATTGGTGATTCAGGACACCTTGGTACAGATTGTTTTATCAAATGTGCGAAACATCCATTTTTTTGTTTGAGACAAAGAGGGTTTGACTGTGGCCATCTGCTTTAATGCAGGAGAGGATTCTAGCTTCCTCTAGCATCTTCTTTTAAGAAGTGATTGGCCCAGATGAAGTCTGGTCATGAAGTCCCTCTATTTCCTGGGTCTGCCACATGACAAAAGGGATTTGAATTCAAGAGAGATCCAGATCTGCTTGCCAGGTGAGTCAGTGTTGAAGTGGGCAGTAGAGGAATCCTAAACATTGAGTGTTGGGTTCAAACATGGTACAGCACAAACAGGGACTTGAAGCTACAGTACAGAGAATGGTTTTTGAAAAGTGATATGTGTGTGCTCATGTAAACTTTGGGTAGCTATTCTCAAACAGAAAGAAAAAGAGTAAGAAGATTCTAGGCCATGGAACATTAGCTAATGGAAGGAACGATGAAATAGGAAATTGCAGAAATGTCCTAACAGCTAGCTTGTTCCACACTGTCTGTTCCTGATGTAAACACATCCTGAAACACACTGGCCCAGAGTGAAAGGACGTGTGCAGTCCATAAGGGGATCGGGCCAGCATTCTCCACTGCGTCAAGACACCATTTGGGAGGCCTGTGTTCCTTCTCAGTGTGCCTAAACATTTGTGAAGTGTGCAGTGGGAAGAGTGCAGGCTTTAGATCAGTGTTTAACTGCTGACAAAGACCAGGGGCCAGGGCTAGTTACATTCCCGTGCAAGGCCTTTGTTCATTCCTTTCTCTTATTTAAGGTATATGTAGGGCTCAGTGTCACAGAAACAGAAAATAGAATACTGATTGCCAGGGACTAGGGGGAGGGGAAGTGAAGAGTAGGTTAATGCTTGATAAAAAGTTCTGGAGACTGCATTCAGTAGGAGTCTATTTTAAACAGTCCTAAAAATGACTGCAATGTAGAATTTCAAATTGTGCTCTACCCCCAATAAAAAAAAATCAGAAAATAGCTTAACTGCAACAACATCATGTTAGATTAGGAAAGGTTTATGTTCCTACATTGGCCACATTGGGCTGAATTATTTGTCACATATGAAACGGTGTGTGTGTGTGTGTGTGTGTGTGTGAAAGAAAGCGATTCTATGCTTCCAATAGTGTCAGAAAGGCTATTGACTCCTTCTAAAACGTGTTTTAATAGACAATTTGCCCAAGTGAAATACAATAATCAGGGTGAGGCTGCCATGTACAAGATGGCCAACCCTTTGCTAGCAGGGCCCAGATGAAGATTTCCTATGAGCTCATGTAAGCAAATATTGGAAAGCTGTCCTCAAATCAGGTTTCTAGGAGGCATGCTGTGGAGCTGTGCTCAATGCATAGAATTAGAGTTGCTCTATTGTTTCAAGTGCATTCCTACCTGATATAAGGACATCCTGAACTATACTTTCCTTTACAACTGTGTGAGGAAAGAAACAAGTGGAGTACATAGTGAGAAAGGACACATATGAGTTGATGTTTGGGGATTTATTAAACCAGGGCTGGTCCACCCCTTCAGAGCTGTTGTACTGGTGCTAGCATTAAAATAACCTCTCATTAAACATATTTATTTACGTGAAGAGAACAGATTTCATGTATTTCATATATTCAGTTTCAAGCCTGCAATGATCCCTCCCACCTTTGTTGTCTCCTTTCCCTCCCTCCTTCCTCCTGTTTTTTTTTTTTTCCCCCTTTTAATATTGTTTATTTTTTGAAAGCAAGAATTAGGAGGAGAGAAAGAGAGATCTTCCATCTGGTAGGTCACTTCCCAGATGGCCACAATAGCCAGGGCTGGGCCAGGCCAAACACAGGAGCCAGGAGCTTCTTCCAGGTCTCCCACATGGGATACTGTAGTCCAAACACTTGAGCCAATCTCGGCCTTTTTTGCCAGGCCTTTAGTAGTTGTTGTGCACAGGACATAAACCAGCACCCATATGGGACACTGGTGGCCACAAAACACTCAACCCCACACATTCAATGCACTTCATACTCACAGGTTTAATCCTACACTCAATGAAGAACTCAATCAGAAAAAAATACAAAGACCACTGTTGTGCAATAGTAGACAAGGGCTGTAACAAATGATAAACTATAAGGATGTCAGCTTCACTCATAAACATCAATGTGGGGGGTACAGATGACCCTTTCATATGCTGATTTCATTCCTTTGGGTAAATTCCCAAGAGTGCAAGGGCTGGGTCATATGATAGGTGTATTTTCAGATTTTTGAAGAATCTCAATACTGTCTTCCACAATGGCTGTACTAGTTTACATTCCCACCAACAGTGGACTAGGTACCTTTTCTCCCACAGCTTCAAAAGCACTTCTCTTTCTTTTTCTTTTTAATTTTTGGATGATAGGCATTCTCACTTAGGTGACATGAAATTCATCGTGGTTTTTATTTGCATTTCTATGATGGTTAGAGACCCCGAGCATTTGTCCATGTGTCTGTTGTCCATTTGGATTTCATCCTTTGAAGAATGCCTTTTCATCTCCGTTGTCCATTTATTCATGGGGTTATTTGTTTTGTTTTGGTTCAGTTTCTTGAGCCCCTTATATGTTTTATATCTTAATGGTTTATCAGGAGAATAGTTTGCAAATATTTTCTACCATTTGGTCTGATGCCTCTTCTCTTTGTCAAGTGTTTCCTTTGCTGTTCATAAACATCTTAGCTTGAGCTGGGTCTCACACATGGGTGCAGGGGACCAAGGACTTGGGTGATCTGCTGCTTTCCCAGGCGCATTAGTAGGAATCTGGATTAGAAGTGCAGCAGCTGGGTCTCCAACCTGTGCACATATGGGATACCAGCATCATAGGCAGAGGCTTAATCTGCTACACACAATGCTGGCCTCATCTATTGGCCCTTTGTAGTTCATCCTTTGAAAAATGCCTATTTATGTCCTTTACCCATTTTTTCACTGGATTTTTTGTTTTGTGTATACTCAGTTTCATGAGCTCCTTATTATTCTAACATACTAATCCTTTATTAGGTGACTAGTTTGTAGATATTTCTCCCATTCTGTTATTGTCTGTTTGCTTTGCTGTTTCCTTTGCCGTTCCAAAGCTCCTTAGTTTGATGTAATCCCATTTGCCTATTTTTCTTTTACTACCTGTGTTTCAGGTTTCATAAAATATAGAACATTGCTTTTAATGTTGTGGCAGATTGAAAAAAAAATCTACATTGTACGTGTGTGGGGGGGGGGTGTGGGTGGTGATTGTGGCTGTGTGTATGTGTGTGTGTTGCATGCATTCATGTTGACAATAGGCAAACAGGATTTGGAAGCTTTTCAAGATGGAGAAATTTCTGACTCTTTCTCAAATCTTTTATAGGAAATGAATGATGCAGAGGAATGTTTCCAATGAAGCACGTATCACCTGCACTGTATGAAGGAAAAGCATTCTGAGATGATAGAAAGGAGTTACACTGTGCAACACAGAGATTGACAAGCTCCAGGACAACGTCAGATCAAATATTCAGACAGAACTAAGATATTGGTGGTCAAGGTTGTTTAAAGGAAAGCGTGATATTGGTGGTCAAGGTTGCATAAGAAAGATATTGGTGGTCAAGTTGTATAAAGGAAAGTGTGATATTGGTGGTCAAGCTTGTATAAGATGTTGGTGGTCAAGGTTGTATAAAGGAATGTGTGATATTGGTGGTCAAGGTTGTTTAAGGAAGATATTGGTTGTCAAGGTTGTTTAAAGGAAAGTGTGATATTGGTGGTCAAGGTTGTCACTGATATCTTACTTAAACAACCTTGACCACCAATATCACACTTTCCTTTAAACAACCTTGACAACCAATATCTTACTTAAACAAGCTTGACCACCAATATCGCACTTTACTTTATACAATCTTGACCACCAACATCTTACTTAAACAACCTTGAAACCAATATCACACTTTCCTTTATACAATTTGACCACCAATATCTTTCTTATACAACCTTGACCATCAATAACACACTTTCCTTTGAACAAACTTGACCACCACTATCTTAGTTCTGTCTGAATGCTTGGTCTTACATATGTCCTGCAGCTTGCCAATATCTGTGTTGCACCAAATGTATGAACTCTCCAGAGAGAGAGAAAGGACTGGGGTTTCAACAGCTGGGTACACACTGACTCCAAGTCTGTGCTTGCATCTCCTGGAAATGCTCCACCCAATCCATTTGTGACTGAGTGCTCCAGGATGCACTCCATCGGAAACACACTCTGCAGAACATTGCCATTATGCAGAGCAACCATTATGTTTTGGGTCCTGCTGCATCTGGTGCAAGCTATTCCCCACTTTTCTTTTGAAGAAACAGTTACCCACTGTCCAAGTGAGCACATGGGTACTGTTTCAATGTCTGTTTTCAACCCTATAGGCACAGGCACATATTCTGGCCTGCCACTGCCAAACACCTACTCTTACCCCTCTGCTCATTCACATTCCCTCTCATTTTATCACAAGCACCAGTACAACTGCCTCAAAGACAGCAACTGGCCCCAGCTTTCAAATGTTTGTGTCCTTCCTCACTACATCCTGTCACTCACTCACCTGTACAGTACGAGCATATTTCAGGATGCCTTTACAACAGGAGGAATACTGCTGACCACATTCACTGCTTGGAAAACCTCCTAATTTCTTGTGTGCTGCACAAAGGCCAAATTAGGCACATTGGTGCTTGGAATTGGTGGCAGATTGCCAGATGAATATGGCTTGCTTATGAGACTATGTCAACCATTTTTGTGTCACCACCAAATGAAGACTCCTTTGGACAAGATAGGCAGAGACATTGTGTCATGCCAAATTAGGCACATTGGTGCTTAGAATTGGTGGCAGATTGCCAGATGCATATGACTGGCTTAAGAGACTATGTTGACTGCTCTTGTGTCACCACAACAAGTTGGAGATTCCTTTGAGCAAGACAGGCAGAGACATTGTGTCATGCCAAATTAGGCACATTGGTGCTTAGAATTGGTGGCAGATTGCCGATGCATATGACTTGTTTCTAAGAGACTATGTAGACTGTTGTGTCACCACAATGAGTTGGTGACTCCTTTGGGCAAGACAGGCAGAGACATTGTGTCATGCCAAATTAGGCACATTGGTGTCTACACCTAAGCTGGCAGTTTTGTATCATGACCAGAACATGGTAATGATCATCAATGCTTCAACTGTTGTTACCATTGTGATAACCAAGTTGAAATCATGGAACTCAAGGATATTCTAAGATAATATTGCTTGCAGTTTGACCCAGCACTTTATAGAGAGGAGTCACACATTCCTCGTCATACTTGGACTATATACTACTCCTCAGGAAAGTATCATGGCTGCCCTCAGACACCTTGTGAAGCCTAAGACTGACAAAAAGAGGACCAACAAGCTCATCCTGCACCAGTCAGACTAAGATGTTGAGTTTAAGGATAAGTGGCAGAAATCAAGGAGTACTGACAATGGGGTATGGAGAAGATTCAATGGCCAGATCTTGACCCCAACATTGGTTTTGGGAACAATAGGAAAACAAAGCTTCCTGGTGGCATCTGGAAGTTCCTAGCCCTCAATGTCAGCGAGCTGGAGGTGTTGCTATTACACAACAAATCTTGCCATGCTGAGATTGCTCAGTGTTTCCTCCATGAACCATCATGGAGAGGGCATCATGGAGAGAGCAGCCCAGCTGGCATCAGAGTCACCAATCCCAATGCCAGGCTGAACAGTGAAGAAAATGGATAGCTCCTGTGCACATTTCATTTGTGTTTAAGTAGAACCATTAAAACTAAAAAAAAAAAAAAAAAAAAAAAAAAAAAAACCAAAAAACAAAAAAAAGAAAAGAAAAGCCTGCTGAAGGTAGCTGTTTGGTCCAGAAAGCTGAAAATTAAAAATTATCTGTCCTTCATCTGTCGCCAGCTGAATATGAAACAGTCTGTGGCTGAGTCCATGAGCTACTTGTGTGGAGATAGAAAGATTTCAAGATTCTACATGATGCTGTGTGCATCTCTTTCCAAAAATCAGAGAGGAAAAAAAAAACATCCAAGAGTAAGTCCAGGGTTTCCTTCTGTTTTGTAGCCCCTCTCCTCCACCATTCTGCCTTCAAGCAGAGAGCAATCTCAAGTTAACTAAATTCCTAGGGCTGTTAACATGTTTATGAAAGTTTACTACCAGACATGGCAATAGGTTAATTTAGTTTTTGTCACTTATTAGAGAATGTATTTTGTATATCTTCATAGTGAAGTAGTTTATTGTACCTTTCAGCAACTCCTTTTTGAAAAGGAAGTTCTTTTTGAGGAACATGATTTTTCTTTGAAATGTTTAATGTAAGTGAGAATTTATTTGTGTTCCTTGGTTAAAAATTATGCACATTGCTACGTTTCTTGTAGAGGGCAAGATAATCTGTTTATAATAAAAATGAAAGAATTTTTTCAGATGTGTTAGTCATTTATTATATAAACTGCTTATATTGCTATAACAAACTTAGCATGCCACAGTGTAGCAGCCTAAAATGCTGGGAAAAGTAATTTCTTTTTATGATATTTATGATGTTATTAGAGATAAACATCAAGAATCAGTAATCTAGAAGGAAAACCTGAGAATTAACAAATCATAGTCTAAAGAGATACAGAACATTATCTGATTATATGAAATTGAAATACTAATTTCCCCATGTATAGAGAAAAAAAATGAACCAATTTCCCAGAGGAAGAACAAATATAACTTAGTTTGCCATGATACTCATGCTTGCTTCCCCACAAAGGGAATTGAAGTTGAACAGAAAGTGTGGTGGCGCTCTTGGTGACCCTGTAAGGAGGTGGGCTTGAAACTCCCCAGGCACTGCCACAGGCCTCCTGCCCAGAGGAAGGATGGCTGAGGCTGTGATTTATGAGTCAGAACTGAAAGAATGCTAAACCTAAGCCCAAGATACATTTTTTGCCTTTGGAAGTATTTCTAAAGTGGCTATCAAAGTGAAGTAGAGAACTTTGTTATCTGTTTTGGTATTTTGTTAAGTTTTGAATATTCAAATTAGCTTTTGCTGTGAATACTATTTGCTGTGTATGACAGTTACCTTTTTTGGTGAAGCACATGATAATAAAGATGTTGGCGAATGGGGCCAGTGCTATGGTGTAGTGGGTCAAGTTGCGGCCCTTAGCACCAATGTCCCATATGCTCCACTTTCAATCCAGCTCCCTGCCAATGTAGCTGGGAAGGCAGCGGAAGGTGGCCCAAGTTCCTGGGCTCCTACCACCCACATGGGAAACTTGGAAGAAACACTTGGTTCCAGGCTCCAGCCCAGCACAGCCCTGGGCTTTGTGGCCATTTCTGGAGTGAACCAGTGGGTGAAGATCTCTCTGTCTCTCCTTCTCTCTCTCTATAATTCTGCCTTTCAAATTAGTAAATAAATCTTTTTAAAAAAAGATTTTTTGATATAAAGAAATTTTAACACCTTGACCTATTCACACTTTAAACCCCTCTTGTTTTTCTCTAGTTGATGATCAACTGAGTGTTCATGTCGATGAAGGTGGATGGGCTTGTCTGGCCTGCAAAGAGAAATGGATTATTTGGAAGATTTCTCTGTCACCTATTACTAAGGTAACAATTCTTTTTTTTTATGGTTTTTTTTTTTTTTTTGGACAGGCAGAGTGGACAGTGAGAGAGAGAGAGAGACAGAGATAAAGGTCTTCCTTTTGCCGTTGGTTCACCCTCCAATGGCCGCCGCGGCCAGCGCGCTGCGGCCGGCGCACCACGCTGATCCAATGGCAGGAGCCAGGTACTTATCCTGGTCTCCCATGGGGTGCAGGGCCCAAGGACTTGGGCCATCCTTCACTGCACTCCCGGGCCACAGCAGAGAGTTGGCCTGGAAGAGGAGCAATCGGGACAGAATCCGGTGCCCCGACCAGGAATAGAACCTGGTATGCCAGTGCCGCAAGGCAGAGGATTAGCCTAGTGAGCTGTGGTACTGGCTGGTAACAATTCTTGAGAGAGCTTGAAGGAGATAGAAGAGAAAGCTATCAATTGGTTCTTACCTTTGCCCTTCATTTTCTAGTCAGTAGAGGGTAGTGATGTGCTTCAGGCTTTATGGGTTAGCATTTCCATAGTAGTATGAAATGCCAAGCATGTATACACATTTGTGTATTAAAGAAAAGGCTTTCCTCCCATTAGTAATTTTTAAACATCATTTACATTTAATAAAATCAGAGACATTTTTAATGAACATAATGCAAATCATTTTGCTGACTGAACTCTAAGACTAAATGCCCTCCATATAAGCTAATGAACTGTGAATTTGCCACCAGAGAGGGATTCATCCATCACTGGCTAAGCCTGGCTGGGGAAGACACCTAGAGAGACTCTTGTAGATTTGGGAGGTGATAAGACTTACAATTTCCTAAAAGCAGTGCAGGTATGGTGGATATTGCTTATATTGATTGGAAAATTGTGTTTTGACTTGGAAGTGATATTTGAATGAATACAAATCTAGGGATTTGAACAGATCATTCAGACCAGGGATCCATCAAAAACAGTTAAGGAAAAAGAATGTAAGGATCTTAACACTAAGACAAAGGAGATTCTTCACGTAGGACTCTCAGCTAGCAGTGTTGGGTGGTAGTCAGTGGGGTTCATTTCTTTCAGAGACATTTTGTGAGAGTAGCTTGAACCTCTGAGGCACTGTGATGGATGTTTTTCTAATATCTACTCTGTGGGTTTACCAAAGACATAAAATCTCATACTTAATTTGTTGCACATGCAATATTATGAGCCTACAACTTAAAAGTCAGAATTAAAAAATATATGGTGAACTTTTTTCTACTACAAAGCTTTTCATTTTGAATGGATGGACTCCTGAGTATCATTATTTTAAGAAAATAATATTGTTCTTTTTTATTATTCTTTAGATTTATTTAAGGTGAAGATAATTTTTCTCTGTATCAAAGCATTTTTTGTTACTCTGTCCTATTGTTAGATGCATAACTGAACTAATCTCATGATGTTGTTCCCAGGGAGGAAGTTTTTTTTTTGTCCTCATCAGGAAGCCACAACTAATTTGGTTGATCCCTGAAAGCTCAGGAAAGATTCATCAGCATATTCTGCCTCAGGGGCAAGGCATGCTCTCAGGCATCCAGTGAAGGTTTCTTCTCTCTTTGGAATTTTGTCTCCTAGTAGTGATCTCATAGTAAGTTTATAAAGTAACTGCTTTCACACTTAATTCTTTGTGAAATTGGTTAGGTTGAAAGTTTCTTATGAAGTTGGCATTGCACCATATGAATAATGGAACACACAAAATAAAACCTTTGATTTTCTTCAGTGAACCATTTTTCTTATGATGATAAATCAGTTCATACTAACCCTCTCCTTATACTGTAACATTAATACCCTCACTTCAGACACATCATCTTATAAGTACTCTTTTTTAATTAAAACAGTTATGTAAGATTTTTTTTAAGATTTATTTATTTGAAAAAGTTACACAGAGAGAGGACAGGCAGAGAGAGAGAGAGGTCTTCCATCCGATGGTTCACTCCCCAAATGGCCTCAATGGCTGGAACTGCACCAATCTGAAGCCAGGAGCCAAGAGCTTCTTCTGGGTCTCCCACGCAGGTTCAGGGGCCCAAGTCCTTGGGCCATCTTCTGCTGCTTTCCCAGGCCATAGCAGAGAGCTGGATTGGAAGAGGAGCAGCCAACACTCAACCCAAGGCCCACATGGGATGCTGGCACCAGAGGCAGAAGCTTAACCGACTGCCACAGCGCTGGCCCCTTAGCCCTTTGCTAATCTCTTCCAGCTTCTCATTTCTTATTTGCCTTCCTCACAGCAAATGACTTAGCCTCCTATAGCACAGAGATCAGAGAAGCTAGATAAAAACTCCCTGAACATATAGCATCTAGAAAACAGCCATGTGCCTTGGGCTTGTTTACATAACACAGAGTTTAGAAGTGGCACAGGAGCAAGCCTCAGTGCAGAGGTACCCTTGGGTCTCTGCTTGGGTGACATTTGTTAGTGTGCAGTTGGTCAGAGCAAGTTGAAGGGTGGAGCCCACAGTGAGAAAGCATTCAAGGGAGATGAATTCAGATTTTAGTTGATCCTAGTTAAGTTTTCTATATGCCATGTATTCCGGAACAGTCTTTATGAGATGTGATAAATTCATATATGATTGATCACCCAGGAAAATTGAATCCAGCCACTGTTCTACCCCTTACATTTGAGCTGAGTGAGACTTCGAACAACTTGCTGAACATTTTTGGCATTCTATTTCTTCCTTTGCTCAATGTTGAGTGGGGAAGGAGTTGGAATAGATGAAGAATCATTAGTGTATCCAGCAGACACTTGGTTTGAAGCCTATTCTGTTTGCTTCCTTTGTTTTCAGCCTCAGCTTGTGAATGCAGAACCCCAATCAGTGCTACCAGATGCACAGTGGCTCACTCTCACAACAGGGATAGCAGTAAGACTGAAAGTGCTTTTAAAGGCTTAATACTGTGCCTCCAAAGTGGGCCTTCTGGCAAAGAGGGTTAAGCCACTGCTTGGGATACCCACATTCTTTATTGGAGTGCTGGTTCAAGACCTAGCAGCTTTCTTCTTTTCCATTGCAGGAGGCAGCGGAAGATGGCTTGGGCCCCTGGTGCTCATGTAGGTGACAACGTGTGGAGTTCCAAGCTCCAGGCTCTGTGCCCCTGCCTTCTGCTTGGCCCAGCCCTAGTAAACCAGCAGATTAAAAGTGTGTGTGTCTGTGTGTGTGTCTGTGTGTGTGTGTGTGTGTGTGAGAGAGAGAGAGAGAGAGAGAGAGAGAGAGATTCTGCCTCTCCAGAACTGGAAAATAAATAAATTAATTAACAAATCAACAAACATAAACAAGGCAGAAACTGTGCCTCATAATAATTTCCTAAGGGTAGTTCTGGTCCCGAAGGGGCACCATTAAATGGGGTTTTTGTTAAATCTTACTTAATATATATATTTTTTTGACAGGCAGAGTGGACAGAGAGAGAGAGACAGAGAGAAAGGTTTTCCTTTGCCGTTGGTTCACCCTCCAATGGCAGTCGCGGCCAGTGCGCTGCGGCCAGCGCTTCACGCTGATCCAAAGGCAGGAGCCAGGTGCTTCTCCTGGTCTCCCATGTGGGTGCAGGGCCCAAGGACTTGGGCCATCCTCCACTGCCTTCCTGGGCCACAGCAGAGAGCTGGCCTGGAAGAGGAGCAACCGGGACAGAATTCGGTGCCCCGACCAGGACTAGAACCTGGTGTGCTGGCGCCGCTAGGCGGAGGATTAGCCTATTGAGCCATGGCACCGGCCCTTACTTAATATTTTTATAATCTTGTTGCTTGGTTCAATCTCACTGCAAAGATTTAGATTATCTTATTTTACGTGTTTATTCTTTAATTAAAATTCTGTCAGATTTGTGGCATCTCAGAATGTCAATGACATTGTAGATAAGTGGCTGCTATAGCAAATCACCACAGAAGGGGTAGGTTCAAACCACAGAATATATTTGCTCATAGTCTGGAGGTCAGAAGTCCAAAATCAAGACATCAGCAAGGCTACATTCCCTCCAAGGCTCTGGGGAAAAACCCTTCCCTGCCTCTGCTAGCTGCTGGTGGTTGCTGCTGGTCTTTCCCATTCCTGGCATTGTAGATGAATCACTCCAGTTTCTGTCTCCACTGTCACTTGGCCTCTGCCCACTGTAGCTGTCTTCATGTTGCCTAAGGGCACCAGTTACTGGACTTAGGGCCCATTCTAACCCTTAACTTACTACATTTACAAAGACCTTATTTCTAAATAAGACCACATTTGTCTGATAGGCCATCTAGTCACCTCTCTATATCACAGTGAACATGATTGTCTAGAAAACTAGAAGGGATCCTGACACCTTTCTGTTGTCAAAAGGATTAAGTTCAAACTCTGTAATATAGTTCACAAGGCTTTGTCTTCTCTGGTTTTATAATCCACCCCCTCTGAATTTATCTCATTCCTTCATGGGAATTCTGTTTGATCTGCCTTTGGTTCATTGACATCTGGTTGTGCTCTGATGTCTCTGACCAGTTTAGAAGAGTCTGCTTCTTTTAAGGGCTCACCTGTCCTTTACTTGGTTGTTCTGGGAGCTGTTTTTCCAGATACTTCCCTCCTTGTAGGATTTCATCCTATCCATTGGTTTCAGGTCTCTCTAGAGATCCGGGCTTACTTGCTATTAGACATGGAAATAAGCTCTGTGCATCTGCATACCCCTCCCTATATTCTCTGCAACTTGTTTAACCCCTTCCTTAGCCATTAGGGCTTGGATTGACCGTCTCTTCCTCCATCAGGTCTTGCCCCTCTGATACATTGCTGTGCTCCGTAGTCCTCTGTTCTTGTCCTGTCACAATACTTGTCATTGCTTTTTTAATTTTCTGACATTCAGGTCTGTTTCTTAAGATCTAGTTTATCATTCTGTGTGCAGTGTTTAGCTATAAGTATTCTGTATATATTTATTGAATCAGTAGGTACATAATATTTTTCTCGCTTTTAATTAAAAAGTTTAAATAAAAACACTTCAGGCTAAGATGTATAAATGGGATTTTAATTTCACAATTTTTTGTTGTTAGTGTCTTTTGTTTAAGAGATTTATTTATTTATTTGAAAGGCAGGGTGATAGCGAGACATCTTCCACCCACCGGTTCACTCCCCAAATTCACTTTCTGCAAGGGTTGGGCTGAGCCAGGCCAAAGCAGGAAGCCAGAAACTCCATCTGAGGTCCCACATGGGTGGCAGGGACTCAAGTACTTGAGCTATGATCTGCTGCTTCCCAGGAGCCTTATCAGGGAGCTGGATGGGAAGCAGAGTAGCTGAGACTCGAACTGGCAGAGCAGCTTAACCTGCTGCACCCCAAAGCCTCCCCTCATAGTTAGTTTTGAAGATGTTTGACCTCCCTTAATATTTTTGTTTTCCAATTCTATTTCAGAAAAGATTTCGGTCATGCTCAGATGATGGTTGATGAGCTGTTTTCCTCTCACGCTGATCTGGGTTCTGATTGTGAACTAGACAAGGCTGTTACCCAAATCAGCGTAGACCTGATGGATGACTATCCAGCTTCTGACCCACCATGGGCTGAATCTGTCCCAGAAGGTAAGGATATTCTGGGTTTGTGTAACAACCATTTTTATAATATGTAACATCTGTATTAAAAGTATCTCTCAAAGCACATTTTAAAATTTCTCAAGTGATTGGCAATTCAGTTTTGTTTTGTTTTAAAAATGTATTTATTTATTTGAGAGATGGAGTTACAGACAGATAGTGAGGTGTTCCATCTGCTGATTTATTCCCAAATGGCCACAATGGCCAGAGCTGAGCTGATCCAAAGCCAGGAGCCAGGAGCTTCCTCCGCATCTCCCACATGGGTGCAGGGGTCCAAGCACTTGGGCCATCTTCCATTGCTTTCCCACGTCATAAGCAGAGAGTTGAATTGGAAGAGGAGCAGCCAGCACACAAACCATTGCCCATATGGGATGCCAGCACTGCAGGTGGAGGCTTAATCTATTACACCACAGTGCCGGCCCCCAATTCAGTATTTTTACAATCTTTCTTGTAAAGATTTTGAAGAGGCCTCAGAACAGACCTAGGTTATAGACTATGAGGGAACATTGGAGCAAATCCTTATATTCTGTCTGAGGCATACTACTGAGCTTTCTCAAGATTTTTATTTCTAAAAGGAAATTGTGTAGCAGGTTAAACTGCTGCCTGCAATGCCAGCATTCCATATGGCTACAGGTTCCTGTCCTGACTGCACCACTTCCAATCCAGCTCCCTGCTATTGCATTGGGAAAGTGGCAGAAGGTGCCTATGTGCTTGGGCCCCTGCTACCCACGTGGGAGACACAGAAGAAGCTCCTGACTTCCTGGCCTCACCCTGGCCATTGTGGTCATTTGGGGAGTGAACCAGTGGATGGGAGATCCCTCTCTGTCAGTCACTCTCTCTCTTTCAAATAAACAAATAAATAAATAAATCCCTAAAAAAAGGAATTAAATTGGTGGTATCAGTAAGCATTTGGTATGTATTTACCCCCAAATTATTAAGGATAATTTTGGCATGATCAGTGTATTTGGCTGATAGAGATTGTACATTCTCAGGAGAGTAGCAGTAAGCAAACCTCAGTATGTAGAAGTGGGGTGTAGCAGGTTAGTGTCTCTAGTGACTGCCAACTTACTCTTCCATCCACTATAGCAGGGAGGATACTCTGGGGGTTCCTGAGGACATTCCTCTCCCTGATACCCTACTTCTTAGTGAGTTTTCTGAGCATTGCTCAAGAATTAGGAAGAAGACATCAGCACTCACCTCCTTCCTTTGACTGTTCCTGAGTTTTTAAATTTGGATGACATAAATGATTAAACCAGTAATAACATGTTCTTCATTTTGAATTAATACATCAGAATTGTATCAAACTCCCCAAATTTTCCTCCAAATTTTTAGAATTCTTGGGTAATTTTATAAATAATTTAGTTGAGGGGTTGCTACTTTCCCATTGTTTTTATATTTTCTTTTTAAAAGAATAACCATTTTTACCACTGAAAGGTAGAGAGACAGAAGGAAAATTCTCATTCACTGATTCACTCCCCCAATTGCCTGCAATAGCCCAGAGTGGGCCAAGTCAAAGCCTGGAGCCAGGAACTCAATCTGGGTCTCCCATGGTGGCAGGGACCCAAGTGCTTGAGCTACCACCACTGCTTTCCAGGGTGTGCACTAGCAGGAAGCTAGAATTGGAAGCGGGGCTAGGACTCAAGTATGGGATGTGGGCCTCCTAAGCCTCATCTTTTTTTCTTTTTTAAAAAAATTAATTTATTTTTAAGGAATGCAAATTTCATATCTACTTTAGGAATATAGTTATTCTTCCTATCATACCCACCCTCCCACCCACACTCCGACTCTGACCCCGAGCCCTCCTCCTTCTCTTCCCAGTCCCATTCTCCATTAAGAATCATTTTCAATTAACTTTGTACACAGAAGACCAACTCTATACTAAGTAAAGCTTTCAACAATTTGCACACATGCACACACACAACCTGGGAACAGGTATCACATTTAATTCTCATAATACAACTCATTGAGGACAAAGTTCCTGCATGGAGAGTTAGTGCCCAGTGACTCCTGTTGTTCCTTTAACAATTAACACTCTTAATGTATGACGTCAGTGACCACCCGAGGCTCTTGACATGAGCTGCCTAGGCTATGGAAGCCTTTTGAATCCACAATCTCCGTCAGCATTTTTAGACAAGGCCATTAACAAAGTGGAAGTTCTCTCCTCCCTTCAGAGAAAAGTGCATCCTTCTTTGATGGCCACTTCTTTCCGTTGGGGTCTCACAAAGATCCTTCATGTAGAACATTTTTTTGCCACATTGTCATGGCTTTCCATTCCTGAAATGCTCTCACAGGCTTTTCAGCCAGACCAGGAAGCCTGAAGGGCTGAGCCTCATCTTAACCACTGGGCCAGTCACCTGCCCCGTGGTAGGTTTCATTTTAGTAGCAGTCACTATCCTAAGACCAGTCTGTTGTGTGTTTCAGTTTTGTTACTCTGTTTTTGCAGAAGCACCTGGGTTCAGCAACACATCACTGATTATTCTTCACCAGCTGGAAGATAAGATGAAAGCCCATTCTTTCCTTATGGACTTTATTCATCAAGTAAGGGTCCAGGTTGCTGCACAGGGAGGTGGGGACTCTTGATGTTTGTGCTCTACATTGTCAGCTCTCTTCAGTGTAACAGGAAATACCCCCTCTGTACTGAGGACTTTTTTTTTTTAATGTGGGATGTGATGTGTTTTCTGTGCTGACTTAAAAGTAAAGTATTCTAGGGCTGTTTGGAGGCCTATTGCTCTAACTATAAAGGCTGCATTGAAGATTAGATAAAAGAAGAAAAATAATGTATTTCAGGAGAAATGTTCTTTTCAGCTTTTTAAAAAAATTTTTTGGTAACACAGTATTTTAAGTCCAGTTCTTTAAAAAACAGGATTTAATTCAGAATTTCTGTGTACTTTTATGTAAAACTTTAGATTGTCATAAGTTGATTTTATATTATTAGAAAGATAGTGAAAAATATTGCGACAGTGATAGATTCTTATGTGGATTTGAAATATTTAAGTATCAGAATCAAATCCTCATTAATAACAGAGGGGGGGTTCTTTCATCCATTGATTTACTCCCCAAATAGCTGCTACAGCCAGGGATCGGCCAGCCTGAAGCTAGGAGCTTGGAACTCCATCCTGGTCTCCCTCTGGGGGGACTGTGGCAAACACTCGGGTCATCTGCTGCTGCTTTTCCATGTGCATTAGCTGGGGGCTGGATTGGAAGTGGAGAAGCAGGGATTCAAACCAGTGCTTGCATGGGATGCTGGTATTGCAGGTGGTGGCTTAACCTGCTACAGTGCTTTTCAAATTAAATAAAGGGGGAAAGTTTAACTGTAGGACTGAAACTGTGAACAAGAGTTTTCATAACATTTTTGCCATGTTGTCTTCATGTGTTAATGACACAAAATGAAGAATAAGAAATCATATGGTTGATTATTTACTATTTTTTTTAAGATTTATTTATTTATTTGAAGGGCAGAGTAACAATCAGAGACACAGAGAAAGGTCTCCCATCCTCTGGTTCGCTCCCCAGATGGCTGCCATGGCTGGAGGTGGGCCAATCCAAAGCCAGGAGCCAGGAGCTTCCTCCAGATCCCCCACATGGGTGCAGGGGCCCAAGGACTTGGGCCATATTCTACTGCTTTTACAGGTCATAGCACAGAGCTGGATCAAAAGTAGAGCAGCCAGGACTCAGACTGGTGCCCATATGGCTTGCCAGGACTGCAGGCTGCAGCTTTACCTACTACACCACAGTGCCGGTCCCTGCTAATTGTTTTTCTACAAACATTTCTGTTACACCTGGAAAAGCAGGGAATTCTTCAAAGAAAAATTAGCAAGTTTCAATTTGGGTCATTATTATAATCCAGTAATTAGTTTGGGGGTCTTACCTAATAAAATTATGTCAATTGTAATCAAGTGATAGATGGTTATATTGAGCGCTAATAGCTATTATAAACAGATAGTTCAATTGAAATATCTACGTGGTGGGGGAGGCATTCAACCATGTGATTATGACACTGGTTAAGAAGGGGCTAGCACTGTGGCGCAGCAGGTGAAGCCACCACCTGCAGTGTCAGCACCCCCAGACTCAAAGCATCCCCAACCCGTGTGGGATGCCAGCATTGCAGACGGCAGCTTTACGCACTACACCATAGCGCCAGCCCCTTAATTTGTTTTTTTGTGCACTCTAACATTTAGAAGTTGGGAGATTATAACTTGGTTTTAAAATTTATTTTCACCACTAACTCAGTATATTGGTGTAATGAGTAAAACGCAGTGAGTGGTTGTAGTTGCAACCCATCATCATAATTTTGTTGTAAGTGTTGGCTTCTGTTTATCCCCTCAGGTGTCCCAAGTAGATACTATCTGTGAGTGTTTACTGGAGCACGAGGAGCAAGTCTTGAAGGACGCAGCACTGGATTCTGTGGAATGGGCTGAAGTGGTGATCAGCGTGAACAATATTCTTAAGGTATAAAAGTACCATCAAGACTGCAGCAGATTAAAGCTCAGAGTCTCGATACACAATAAGTGGTTTCCTTATTCAGAGTCTGCATGATCAATAATTTATGAAGTTTCAGCCATTTGCTGTTTCTAAAATGAAAAATATCAGCTAACTGAATGTATATATTAATACACACACATTTATGATGTTCTCAATAAAACCTGAATTTCTCCTTGTTAAAAATTAATACACATATTAATATTAACAAACCCAAATAGCTCTCATTTCTATTTTCTAACCACTCAGACACTTGCTGCTTGTATTATTGATCAAAATATTCCATCTAATTTTAGCTAATGGACTTTATATTAATGATTTTCCTACTTAGGTTGGAAACTTATAGTTTTCCAAAGTTGAAGTTAAATTGTGGAGTAAAGCAAATGTCAAAAGCAGAGAAACCCCAAAAGTAATCCTCTGGTCTTTTGCAGGGTACTTTTTTTCACTAACAGACCTTAGTGTTTCAAATTATTCTCTGAGCTGGTGCCATGGCTCAATAGGCTAATCCTCTGCCTTGCGGCGCCGACACACCGGGTTCTAGTCCCCGTCGGGGCATCGGATTCTGTCCCGGTTGCCCCTCTTCCAGGCCAGCTCTCTGCTGTGGCCAGGAAGTGCAGTGGAGGATGGCCCAAGTGCTTGGGCCCTGCACCCCATGGGAGACCAGGAGAAGCACCTGGCTCCTGCCTTCGGATCAGTGTGGTGCACCGGCCGCAGCGCACCAGCTGTGGCGGCCATTGGAGGGTGAACCAACGGTAGAGGTGTTAAGGTCGAGAACGCCCACCACCCAAGGGACGACTCCAAAAGACCTCTCTCATGCAAATTGCAAAGGATTTTTTTTTCCAGTATGCTGGGGCTCTCTGATCAAACCAGAACTGAGCAGCCCTGAGGATCTACAGCATAGGGTTTATAAAGGCAAAAACCGTAAAATCCGGAGGGGGGGGAATGCATGGTTGCTATACATGGTTGCTAAGATCAAAAAGAGAGTACATAGTTACTGGGGTCAACATAACCTAAGACCTAGCTGAAATTAATATTCATCATAATCTTGACAATACCAGTTACAATCGTACAATTATCATTTATGATCTTGACATTAATCCAAATTATATGTAAGACATAGACAAAGCACATCTTTATCATTAACCCAGGTGTAACCTTTCTATTTTCAAGCTTGAGCAATCATGCTAGGGGTTTTCTGTGCTCTGTCAAGGGATGTAGTGCACTGCTATTGTCTGACTATTTGAGATCATAGTTTCAGACCAGAGTCTCACATTGGGGGGGGGTTACTTTCCCAGAATGCAGTCTCAAGTGCTCCAAAATGGAGTCCCTACTGTCAAGGTGCTACTTCAGAGGAAGACCTTTCTCTCTGTCTCTCTCTCTCACTGTCCACTCTGCCTGTCAAAAACTAAAACAAAAACAAAGAAAAAACAAAAAACAAATTATTCTCTGAAATGCTGTGGTCCATCACTTTGCACATGTGATAACACATTTGATTTGTCTTCCATGATATGTTGCAGGCTGCTAATCATTATCGCCAAAATAGAAACTCCTTGTATAGGAGAGAAGCACTAGAAAAAGGACCTGAATATGTTCCTTGGGCAGGTAATATGCTGATTTATTAATAGCTGTTTACAATGTTTTTGATGATCCATCATTTTCAGAAGCTGTATAATTCCTGTACTGCAAGTGTGTAAGTGAAATGAAAAATCAGCGCCATCTTCAAAATGATCAGTTCTTGTTAATTCCTTTGGGTCATTTATGGATTCTCAATAATTTAGTTATTATTTAACTGGGACTTATGTATCTACAGGGTTGTTTATTTTCTTTTATTTTATTTTTGCTACTTCAGCTTTATTGCACAACTGGAAGAAAATATTTTTAAATTAGAAAACATAAAAATGCTTTCAATATAGAAGAGACAATCTCATTTTAAAGACAACACTCTATAAGAATGTCTAACAAGAAAATCACAAACTTTCACAGGATACCAAGCTGGACAGATACTTTGGCAGATCTAGTACAAAGCACTATTGAAACCAGTCTAAAATAACTTAATCCAAACTGTATTATCATTTTCCTAGAAATCAGGACACCATTGAAGGTAGTTTCTTTCTTTCTTTCTTTCTTTTTTAAACAGGCAAATTGGACAGTGAGAGAGAGAGAGAGACAGAGAGAAAGGTCTTCCTTTGCCGTTGCTTCACCCTCCAATGGCCGCCACGGCTGGTGTGCTGCAGCCGGCTCACTGCGCTGATCCGATGGCAGGAGCCAGGTACTTATCCTGGTCTCCCATGGGGTGCAGGGCCCAAGCACTTGGGCCATCCTCCACTGCACTCCCTGGCCACAGCAGAGAGCTGGCCTGGAAGAGGGGCAACCGGGACAGAATCCGATGCCCCGACGGGGACTAGAACCCGGTGTGCCAGCGCTGCTAGGCGGAGGATTAGCCTATTGAGCCGCGGCGCCGGTCGGTAGTTTCTTATACTTAAAAAAAGCTGTGTGTGGTGCAAGTGTTTTAACTGCTGATAAAATTTTACATTTATAAAATTAATATATTTCGCTAGCACAAAATAATTTTAAATTACATTCTGAAAAGCTAAAAAATTTATATATAAACAAAAAGACTCAATATTCTCAGATCTGTGTTGGATTTTGATTAGTCAAACAAAATATGATTTGGCTCCCAGGGCACATTTCCACATGGATTATGTAAGCAAGACATTTACCAAGGAAAGTGATGGAAATGACTAAATCAAGATACAAGGACTTTTAGGAAAAGTACACCCTCTTTGTAAAGATATTTCTCCAGTTCTTTTTATTTCCATCTTAGAAGATAGATCATTATACTGTTTCAGAGTCATGATCTGGAGACCATGAATGAGTTTCATTATTTTCATTAAGTTATTTTCAATTATGAATTAGATGTCCTTCGGATAGAATGTTCTGGATCTTAAACAAGAAAAATCAAGGAAGCAATAAAAACAGTTTATTTATTTATTAATAAATATAAATTTTGAAATACAGCTTTTGGATTATAGCAGCTTTTCCTCCCATAATCTCCCTCCCACCCACAATCATCCCATTTCCCACTCCCTCTCCCATCCCATTCTTCATCAAGATTCATTTTCAATTATCTTTATATACAGAAGATCAACTTGGTATATACTAATATTTAAATAGTTTGCACCCACACAGACACACAAAGTACAAAGCACTGCTTGAAGATTCATTTTACCATTAACTCACATAGTACAACACATTAAGGACAGAGATCCTACATGGGGAGCAAGTGTACAGTGGCTCCTGTTGTTGATTTAACAATTGACACTCTTATTTATGATGTCAGTAATCACTTGAGGCTCTTGTCATGAACTGCCAAGGCTATGGGAGCCTCTCTCTCTCTCTCTCTTTTTATTTTTATTTTTGATGGGCAGAGTTTAGACAGAGAGACACACAGAGAAAGGTCTTACTTCCATTGGTTCACCCCTCAAATGGCCACCATGGCTAGCGTGCTATGCTGATTCAAAGCCAGAAGGCAGGTGCTACCTCCTGGTCTCCCATGTGGGTGCAGGGCCCAAGCACTTGGGCCATCCTCCACTGCCTTCCCGGGCCACAGCAGAGAGCTGGACTGGAAGAGGAGCAACTGGGACAGAATCCGTCACCCCAACTGGGATTAGAACCCAGGGTACTGGCACTGCAGGTGGAGGATTAGCCTAGTGAGCCACTGCACTGGCCTTGTGGGAGCCTCTTGAGTTCACAAATTCCGACCCTATTTAAATAAGACCATAATCTAAGTGGAAGTTCTCTCCTCCCTTCAGAGAAAGGTACCTCTTTGATGGCCCATTCTTTCTGCTGGGATCTCACAGAGATCTTTCATTTAGGTCATTATTTTTGCCACAGTGCCTTGGCTTTCCATGCCTGAGCTCACTGGTGCAATGGACATGCCTTATCCCACTGATTTGCACATATCCATGAAGTGATACAAGTGTTGTGAAAGGTATTTGGGAGATGTAGTAAGTTGAACACACAGGGAAACTTGTAACCAAACCAAATACCTCTTTATCTTTTCCTATTCTGATGAATAAAAACAAACTCCAGAGCCTGTAACTGACTGAAGTGTCTATTCATAAACAGAAAATTAAACCTTGCTTGTAAATTCAAGGAAGTGGCAAAAAAGCTATCTCAGATTTTCTGGTCTCTGCCCCTCCTCACCCTCCGGTAATTCTCATTGTAGAGAACTTTGACATCTTTGGTTAAATTATTCCAAGGTATTTGATTGTTTTTGGAGCTATTGTGAATGCGATTGATCGTAGAAGTTCTTTCTCAGCCATGGCATTGTCTGTGTGTACAAAGGCTGTTGATTTTATATCCTGCTACTTTACCAAACTCTTCTATGAGTTCCAATAGTCTCTTAGTGGAGTTCTTTGGATCCCCTGAATAAAGAATTATATTGTCTACAAATAGGGATAGTTTGACTTCTTCCTTCCCAACTTGTATCCCTTTGATTTCCTTTTCTTGCCTAATGTCTGTGGCTAAAACTTCCAGTACTGTATTGAATAGCAGTGGTGAGAGTGGGTTTCCCTGTCTGGCACCGGATCTTAGTGGGAATGCTTCCAACTTTTCCCCATTCAATAGGATGCTGGCCATGGGTTTGTGATAAGTTGCCTTGATTGTGTTGAGGAATATTCCTTCTATACCCAATTTGCTTAGAGTTTTCATCATGAAAGGGTGTTGAATTTTATCAAATGCTTTCTCTGCATCTATTGAAATAATCATATGGTTTTTCTTCTGCAGTTCGTTAATGTGGTGTATCACATTGATTGATTGTCGAATGTTGAACCATCCCTGCATACCAGTGTTAAATCCCACTTGGAATGGGTGGATGATCTTTCTGATATGTTGTTAGATTCTATGGCTAGACTTAATAAAAGAGAATTTTTGTGTCTATGTTCAGGGAAATTGGTCTATAATTCTCTTTCTGTGCTGCATCTTTTTCAGGCTTAGGAATTAAGATGATGCTGGCTTCGTACAAAGAATTTGGGAGAATTCCCTCTCTTTGAGTTGTTTTGAATAGCTTGAGAATTGGAGTTAGTTCTTTAAATGTCTGGCGGATTTCAGCAGTGAATGCATCTGGTCCTGGGCTTTTCTTTGTTGGGAGGGACTTTATTACTGTTTCAATTTCTGTCTCAGTTATGGGTCTGTTTAGGTTTTCTGTGTCTTCCTGGTTCAATTTAGGTAGGTTGTATGTGCCCAGGAATCTATCCACTTCTGATTGATTTCCCTGTTTGCTGGCATACAACTCTTTGTAGTAACTTCTGATGACTCTTTATTTCTGTGGTGTCTGTTGTTACATTCCCTTTTTCATCTCTATTTCATTGATTTTGTTTGTTCTCTTTTTTTTTTTTTTGGTTATTTGGGCCAATGGTGTGTCAATTTTATTATTTTAAAAAGTCAGCTCTTCATTTTGGCAATCTTTGGCAATTTTGATTAAATTTTGTTGGTTTATCCTCTAGTTTTAATTATTTCTCTTCTCTTGCTAGTTTGGTTTGCTGTAGTTTTTCTAGATCCTTGAGATACATAGATAGCTCATTTATTTGGTGCCTTTCGAATTTCTTGATGTAGGCACCTATTGCTATAAACTTTCCTCTTAACACTGCTTTTGCTAAATTCCATAAGTTTTGATATGTTGTGTTATCTTCATTTGCTGCCAGAAAGTTTTTGATTTCTCTTTTGATTTCATCTATGACCCACGGTTCATTTAGGAGCATGTTGTTCATTATCCATGTGTTTGCATATGCTCTAGGGATTCCTGAGTTGCTGATTTCCAGCTTCATTCCATGGTCGTCTGAGAAAATGCGTGGTATGATGTTGTTATTTTTGAATTGCTGAGTTTTATGGCCTAGTATGTGGTCAATCCTAGAGAAAGTTCCATGCACTGCTGAGAAGAATGTGTATTCTGCAACTGTAGGAGGAAAGGTTTTGTTAAGTATCGGTTAGGTCATTTGGTCTACAGTGTTGATTAAATCTGCTGTTTCCTTGTTGATCTTCCGTCTGGTTGTTCTGTCATTGCTGAAAGTGTAGTATTGAAGTCCCCCATAGTGTTTTGAAGTCTAAGTCTCCCTTTAAATCCCTCCATGTTTCTTTTAAATATCCGGGTGCCCTGTAGTTAGGTGCATATACATTTATAATAGTTACATCTTTCTGTTGAATTGATCTCTTAATCATTTTTTGACAGGCAGAGTTAAACAGTGTGAAAGAGAGACAGACAGAAAGGTCTTTCTTCCATTGGTTCACCCCCAAAATCTTAATCATTTTTAAAGAGTTATTTATTTATTTGAAAATCAGGTTTTACAGAGGAAAAGACAGAGAGTGAAAGTGAATCTTCTGTCCACTGATTCACTCCCCAAATGGCCACAGTGGCCAGGGCTGGGCCAGGCTGAAGCTAGGAGTCAGAAGCTACTTCTGTATCTCTCACATAGGCACAGCAAGTCAAGCACCACTGCTTTCCAAGGCACATTAGCAGGGAGCTGGATCAGAAGCAGAGTAGCTGGGTCTGGACCCATTGGCCATATGGGATGTCAGTATTGCAAGTGGTTGCTTTTACCCAGTGCACCACAGTGCCAGCCCCCACTATCAGTATTTCAGTGTGACATGGTAGCTCTGGAACCAGACAGCCTGAGTTCACATCTCAACTCTACCACTTTCTAGCTGTGTGAACTTAACAACTATTATTATTTTTCTGTTCTTGATGATAGCATCTATCCTCAAAAGCCAGAGCTGCCTGGCCCATGCTGGATGGGGGATGTCTCCTTGCTGGCACCTGACAGCATGGCTCTGGTATCCAGGAGGACAAGGGTGACCCAGCCCCTGAGCTGAGGTCCTCCTTCATGACACAGACTTTGTCCCCTCAGGAGCTCCATCAGCAAGATCATGTTGGAGATAGGCAGTGAGTCCCTGGGGGATGAGTGGCAGTCTGTCTCAGAGATCACCTCTACTTGCTACTCCATTGTGGAGTCACTGTCCAGGAGGGACAGCCCATCCCAGAGAGTAGACACCTCAAGGGAACCTGAAGGTCGATGCTGGGCGAGAGCCTGGGAGGCTGTCAGAGAAGATGTTGCACCTGTCCACGCTCAGGAAGCTGCAGGAGAACCTACAGAAGAAGGCTGACAGGGCTGCCCTGGAGGAGCAGGTGCGGAGACAGAGGCACCACCATCAGAGGTTGCAGGTTGAATCAGAGAGCGTAGCAACTTCCTGCTCCTGGCCGCCAAGCAGCCAGGCTCCCTCATGACCAAGTGGCCGGAGCTGGCCACGGACCTGCATGGGCCTCACCAGCCCTGGGCCCTCCTCAGGAACTGCTCTCTGTGCCGAACTGCATCTCAGCAGGGCTCCCATTCCCTGGCCTCTTGTTTGGTGGCAAAGTTGCTGCACCCATCCCAGTTCGTAAATATTCTGTGTAGAAGAGGGAACTTCAGGGAGTAAAGAAGCCACCGACAAAGACACACACACACACACACACACACACACCACCACCACCACCACCACCAACATGGGGTTACCCATCTCGGGTAGTGGACTCATCAGTGCACACACTCAGGTGTGTGTGCCAAGTATGCCTAGAAACTAATGCGTACCTTCCTACCACTTATGGCCCTGGGTTTCTGGGCCCCAAGAAGAGGAAATACAGAGACATTAGGGCAGCAAACTATGCTGCAGAAAAGTGCTCTGAGCATTTCAGGCATGGGAAGCCAAGACACTGTGGCAAAAAATGAGATACATGAAAGATCCCTGTGAGGGAGATCCCAGTGGAAAGAAGGGGCCATCAGAGAAGGAGGTACCTTTCCCTGAAGGGAGGAGAGAACATCCACTTTGCTATGGCCTGGTCTAAATAATGTCAGAGTATGTGGACTCAAGAGGCTTCCATCTTGGCAGCTCATGACAAGAGCCTCAGGTGATCACTGACATCATAAATAAGAGTGCCAAATGTTCAATCAACAAGAGTCCCTGTGTACTTACTCCCCATGAAGGACCTCTGTCCTTAATGAGTTGTGCTATGAGAATTAACTGTAAAAGTAGTTCAAACAGGTCTTTATAGTTTGTGTGTCTGTGTGGGTGCAAACTGTTGAAATCTTTACTTAGTATAGAGGTGATCTGGTGTCTCAGCTACCACCTGACTGCTCATTTTCACTTGTCTTTTCCAATCTTAGAAGTCTGGTGTCTCCTGCTTTTGAAATGCTTTGGCTCAGCTTCCACAACAGACCCGAGTGTGAAGGATCGAATTGCAGCCAAGCCAGGTAGGGATTCCTTCATTGATTATGTAATCTATAGGTTATTGATGTCCCCCTGGCTGGGATATATACAGCTTTCCTTTCTAATCTCTAGCATGTGTTTCTCCCTTGAACTTTCCTTTGTCTCCTCCTGCTCTGTGACAATGAATGCCACATTTCTTGGCTCTGCCATGGGGCAGGGGAAAAAGGAGGTGGAAGTGCTGCTCATGGCTTAGCTGAAAGTTCCAGCAGGGCCTGACTCCTCTCCCCCAGTAGCCAGATACCCTGAGCTTGCGCTTGTGCTTGACCTCCAGTCAGTAGGCCAAGGCCATGGGCAAGGCCTTTTCTGGTATGTCCTGTACCATTAAACTATGACTCTTTACTAAACCCTGTAGCAAATCAAATCAAACCCATTGGTATCCCTCTTGAAAACCACTGGAATGGTTTGCACAATGCTACTGACTTAGCACAGAACCTGAGAGGGTGGTTATTCAGTGGGACTTTCTTTTCTTTTGTTCAGACTTGGGGAGTTCAAAAAGTATAGTTGAAGGAATGCAATGACATTTGTTGTGCTAGAATCATAAGCAATAAATACATATTTTTGCTGGCCCATGGGCCATAGCTGTAGTTGTCCATTCATGTGTGTGTGCATGTACATGTATGTATGTTTATTGGAGATGTTGCTTTTTTTTTAAACTTAGGTACATTGATTCAGCATGGCTGCCCTGGACATGACCTATTGCATTCAAGTTGCTTGAACACATCAGAAGTCCCATTGCTAAGGTTGATTAATTGAAATTTATATGTTACCATGAATAAAAATTGTTTTTATGTGGAACATCATGGGTCTGACTTGGTAAATTCCTCAGTTTTGTAGCTGTGCAGGGCAGCATGTGAGCAGGAGTCATTCATCATCATACACAAACACACTTTGTTATATTTGGGCATAACCACAGGCTTTCCTCTTTTAAGAAAATAGCCAGAGCTGGAGCAAGCCACAGCCAGGCACTCAGAACTCATCCCAGGTCTCCTGTCTGGGTGTCAGGGGCCCAGGCAGTTGAGCTATATTCCACTGCTTTCCCAGGCACATTAGCAGGGAGCTGGATCAGAAGTGGAGCAGCCAGGACTTGAACCAGCACCCATATGAGAAGCTGGCATCACGGAGGGCAACTTAACATGCTGTGCCCCAGTAAAGCAGAATTTATCTGAAATGTCAGCAGACACATATTAAAAGAAAGAACTGTCAGCTGATGCCACTTTGTGTGCCATTTCATTGAAAAAATTTGTCACAAAGTTTTCATTGAGCACCAACCATAGTTTACACTGCTCAGTTTACACAGAAATGCAAAGGAGATTGGTGAAGAATATGATAACTTCCTGATGTCTTTTATTTTTAATGTACTCAGAACACAACATTTTAAAAATAATTTCACCATCACATGATGAAACAATAGGTTTATATGAAATACGTTCTCTGGTCATTCATGTCCCTGAAACAGTTCAAGTTCACCCAACATTTCTCAGTTTAGATAGGTGATTTCAGTTCAACAGTTCTGGAGCAGTAATAAAGCTGGCCATAGATAATGTGCACTTTATAAAAGGCTGGGTGTCTGTTGGAAAGCTGATCGCCATAATGTCACTTGTAAAATTCCATGACTGCATTTGGAAGTGATCATCTGTATCTAATTTTTAAGGAAACTTTCACTGTTCCACAGCCAATTTCCTTTCAGGTCCTGAATACAGATCATTGGTGAAACAGTACCAGATAGCTTTGGTGTACAGATAGCTTTTGGTGCACAGAATAGAACAAAAGTACACAATATTCACAAATGCACTTCATCTTGTGCCTTTGGTGAAAAAACCAATGGCAACCTCCATTCCTCACCCCTGTCTTTATGAAAGACTGGACTTGCAATGTGCTGTTTCCACCACATTGCAAGAGGCAAATAAAGAATGGAGAAGCTTTCTAAAGCTATTTCTGAAGTGATTTTCATTTGGGCTTTGGGGCTATGTAAGTTTTGCAAGTATGAATTTGGAGTTCTGGAAGCTATGGATTCCTGCGAACAAGTCAACAACTCAGGGACTGAGGACTAACTGCTCCTAAATTTCACCCTTGACATTCAGATAGTGGAAATGCTATCACATAATACCATGCTTGGCTGTGTAGCTTACCAAGGAAATACAGTAATTTTTCACTTATATATTTTAAGATATATACACACACTGCAAATATTTAAAATTTTAAGTTTTTTTTTTTCTTAATGGAGAAGAGGTTGCTAATGGGTAATCCTGAGTAAAGAGGTTGTGATTTCTGCAGAGGTGGGGAAGAATGCAGAGAGGCCTTCTGAGGCCCATCCTGCCTGATGGGACCTTCACGAATCCTTGTCTGACTTGTGTGGTCTGCTCTGACTGCCTTAGAACATGAATCCCAAGCATTGAGGAAAAACCTCTGCCTTACTGCCTGTCTTAGGCATTGCTTACAGAAAAACTTCATTCATACAATTTGTGGAATGAATGAATGAACAGAGATGTTCATGGGGCTGGAGCTGTTGGTTCACTTGGTTAATCCTCCACCTGCGGTGCCGGCATCCCATATGGGTGCCCGGTTCTAGTCCCAGTTGCTCCTCTTCCAGTCCAGCTCTCTGCTGTGGCCCAGTAGGGCAGTAGAGGATGGCCCAAGTGCTTGGACTCCTGAACTCACATAGGAGACCAGGAAGAAGCACCTGGCTTCTGGCTTTGGATCAGCACAGCACCGGCCGTAGCGGCCATTTGGGGAGTGAACCTATGGAGGGAAGACCTTTCTCTCTGCCTCTCTCTCTCCCACTGTCTATAACTCTACCTGTCAAATAAATTTTTTAAAAAAGCAAAAAGCCAAAAACCTAAACAGTCAGGAGGCCCCTTTTGTTATCCACAGCCTTTGTAGTTCCATCCCAGACTGACTCTGGTCTTGGCCATGTAACTTTCTTTTTTTTTTTTTTTTTTTTTTTTTTTTTTTTTTTTTTTTTTGACAGGCAGAGTGGACAGTGAGAGAGAGACAGAGAGAAAGGTCTTCCTTTGCCGTTGGTTCACCCTCCAATGGCCGCCGCTGCAGCCGGCGCACCGCGCTGATCCTGGCAGGAGCCAGGAGCCAGGTGCTTTTCCTGGTCTCCCATGGGGTGCAGGGCCCAAGCACCTGGGCCATCCTCCACTGCACTCCCTGGCCATAGCAGAGAGCTGGCCTGGAAGAGGGGCAACCGGGACAGAATCCGGCGCCCCAACCGGGACTAGAACCCGGTGTGCCGGCGCCGCAAGGTGGAGGATTAGCCTATTGAGCCACGGCGCCGGCTGGCCATGTAACTTTCTTTGGCTAATGGGACACAACTAAAGGTGAAACCAACAGGGTCTCAGACACCGCTTAGGTACTGGAGCTTGCTGTCTGCAGCTACTCTTCAGAACCCTGAGGCCACAAGGAAAGCAAGCCCGAGTTAGCCTATCTGATGAGAGCCTCCAAGTCTGGTTACCCTGCCATCCCAATCGCCAGCCAGCATGAGGCCGTCAGTGGGCAGCTGACTACAGAATAGAAGTGACCTCTGAGGACCCCACAGAAGATCCACCACCTAGGTGAAGGCATAGAGTTGTGAACAGCATGGAACTGCAAATCCTGTGTTATAGCAGGGTTAGAGAGCTCGTGCAAGGGCAAGGTAGAGGTCATACATTGTGAACTTTTTTTAAAAAATTAAATAATTTATTTGAAAGTCAGAGTTACAGAGAGAGAGAGAGGTCTTGCATCTGCTCGTTCACTCCCTGATTGGCCACAATACCTGGAACTATGCTGATCCAAAGAGACATGAGCTTCTTCCAGCTCTCCCACATGGGTGCAGGGACCAAGGACTTGGGCCATCTTCTACTGCCTTCCCAGGCCATAGCAGAGAGCTGGATCAGATTTGGAGCACCCGGGTCTCAAACCAGCATCCATATGAGATGCTGACAACTGCAGGTGGTGACTTAACCCGTTACACCACAGCACCAGCCCGACATGTCTCTTAAAGACTTATTTATGGGAAGTCAGATTTACACAGAGAGAAGGAGAGACAGAGATGGAGAAAGAGAGAAAGAGAGTGGGAGAGATCTTCCATCTGCTGGTTCACTCCCCAGATGGCTACAGTGGCAGGGGCTGGGCCAGGCTGAAGTCAGGAGCTTCATCTAGGTCTCACACATGGCCCCAAGTACTTGGGCCACCTTCCACTGCTTTTTGCAGTCCATTACCAGGGAATTGTATCAGAAGTGGAACAGCCAGGCCATGAGCCAGCATGCATATGGGATGCCAGAGCTGCAGGCAATGTCTTTACCCACTCCACCACAACACTGGCCCTGTATTGGCATGTCTTAAAATGATAGCTCAAACACAAGACTGTTTCTTTAGGAAGAGAACTAAATCTTCATTATAACTGATTGTTATTGTATGTAACCTATGGCACCTGCAACCCATGTGGGCACCAGATCCAGCTCCAGCTGCTCCACTTCTAATCCAGCTCTCTGCTGATGCACCTGGGAAAGAAGCAGAGGATGGCCCAAGTCCTTGGGCCCCTTCACCCACATGGGAAACCTGGAAGAAGCTTCTGGTTTCTAGTTTCCCGTCAGCTCAGCTCTGGCCATTGCAGCCATTTGGGGAGTGAACGAGTGGATGGAAGACCTCTGTCTCTCTGTCCCTCTCTGTAACTCTGCCTATCAAGTAAATAAATAAATCTTAAAAAAGAAAAGAAAGACCCTGAACCAACAAAATGAAGTCGCCTTTGCCCAGGTTCACATTACACAGGTGGATTGTGGTTATGTGTTTTTAAGGCAGCTGCATGGACATTGTGAACGACGAGATTTTACATTCCTACTTAGGCTATTAAAGACTTTGATCTGACAGACTGTTACCTCCATTGCCAAAGTTTCATTCATTCATTCATTCATTCAACAAATACTGATTGAGCTTTTCCTGTGTGCCTGTCACCATAGGTAGAGGGGGTATAGCAATGAAGAAAACACACCAAAATCTGTTTTTCAAAGGTCTGTTTTGTGGGGTTGGCCTTTGGTGTAGTGGATAAAGCCACTGCCTGCAGTGTTGGTATCCCATATGAGCTTGGGTTCAAGTCCTGGCTGCTCTACTTCTGACCCAGCTCTCTGCTATGGCCTAGGAAAGCAGTGGAAGCTGACCCAAGTCCTTGGGCCCCTGCACCTGTGTGGGACACCTGGCAGAACATCCTGGATCCTGGCTTCGGATTGGCTCAGCTCTGGCCATTGGGGCCATCTGGGGGGTGAACCCATGGATAGAAGACCTCTCTCTATTTCTGCCTCTGCCTCTCTGTAATTCTGCCTTTCAAATAGATAAATACTTCTTTCAAAAAAATATTGTTATTTATTTGAAAGTCAGAGTCATGGAGAGGGAGAAGGAGAGGTCTTTATCTGCTGTTCAGTCCCCAGCTGGCCGCAACAGATGGAGCTGAGCCAAAAGGAAGCGAGGAGCCAGAAATTTTTCTGGGTTTCCCATGTAGGTGCAGCGTCCCAAGGACTTGGACCATCCTTTACTGCTTTCCCAGGTGCATTATGAGGGAGCTGGATTGCAAGTGGAGCAGCTGGGACTCAAGCCAACACTCATATGGGACACCAGCACAGCAGGCCAGGGCTTTAACCCAGTGCACCACAGAATCAGCCCCTGACCAAAATCTTTTATGTCCTAGTGAAGAGATAGATTACAAGAAGTGAAGCATTTAGAATGCCAGAAAGTTGGAAGTGCGAGCAGAAAAGTGAAGAGGAAGAGAGGTAACCTGTGTCCTGCATTTTTAAGTGATGCTGTCCAAGCAGCCATCTTGGAGAGAGGATATTGGAACAGTGACCTCAGGGAAGGGTGAGAACCTCATACAGAATGTTCACTACTTAAAAGACTCACACTTCTCCTAGAGCTGTGTTTGCCAACTACATAACCAGTTGGCACTGAGTATGTGCTACAATCTTCATTAAGGTTATATAAAATTAATACTAGCAACTGAAGCATTAGCAGTAGCCATAGCACAGAGAGCAAAGTGATTGTGGTGTGCAGAGTGTTGGGAAAGTGTTTCCTAGAGCTCAATCCATGTCGTGTCCCTCTCAGAGCCTCGCCATGGACTGTGCTGTGGGAACAGGTTTCCTCTGGGTAAGCTGTCCACATAGTACCAGACTCAAATGTGACCCAGGGAAGAGGAAGCCTCCCTCCCACCCTGCCCTGACTCACCCAATGGCATTCTTAGAAAGATCTGTTTTACCTGCTTGCGATTTCTCTTCTAGAATGTGTGTAAATAAACTTGAAAAACCCACAAGCAGATAAGGCCCACAATAACGGTATATTTATTTGTTTTTTTTTTAAAGGTTTATTTATTTATTTGAAAGTCAGAGTTACACAGAGAGAGAAGGAGAAGCAGAGAGAGGCCTTTCATCCACTGGTTCACTCCCTAGTTGGCCACAATAGCCAGAGCTGCACCAATCCAAAGCCAGGAGCCATGAACTTCTTCCAGGCCTGCCTTGCAGATCCAGGGGCCCAAGGATTTGGGCCATCTTCTGTTACTTTCCCAGGCCATAGCAGAGAGCCGGATCAGAAGTGGAGCAACCGGGACTCAAACCTGCACCCATATGGGATGCTGGCACTGCAGGTGGCGGCCTTACCCACTAAGTCACAGCACGCCCCCCCCCCTTTAGATCTTCACCAACAGTGGTTAAATTGTTTGATCTCTGCTTATCCAATACATAAAAAATAGTATGTCCTTGTAGTTTATTTAACTTTTTTTAAAAACTTTTTAAAATAAATGTAAATTACCAAAGTACATCTTATGGATTACAATGGCTTCCCCCCCCCATAACTTCCATCCCACCTGCTACCCTCCCATCTCCTGCTCCCTCTCCCATTCCATTCACATCAAGATTCATTTTCAATTATCTTTATATATAAAAGATCAATTTAGTATATATTAAGTAAAGATTTCAACAGTTTGCACCCACACAGAAACACAAAGTGTAAAGTACTCTTTGAGTACTAGTTATAGCATTAATTCACATTGTACAACACATTGAAGACAGAGATCCTACATGGGGAGTAAGTGCACAGTGACTCTTGTTGTTGACTTAACAATCCACACTCTTATTTATGGCATCAGTAATCACCCTAGGCTCTAGTCATGAGTTGCCAAGGCTGTGGAAGCCTTTGAGTTTGCCAACTCCAATCTTATTTAGAGAAGGTCCTAGTCAAAGTGGAAGTTCTCTCCTTCCTTCAGAGAAAGGTACCTCCTTCTTTGATGGCCAGTTCTTAAATGGATAAATCTTTTAAAAATAAATAATAGTAATAATAATAATGTGGAGAATGGTTTCATGCAGTGTCAATAAACTTGACCCTCGACATATTCTTTCAAAATGATAAAATGGAAAATTTTATATTTTGTGTAGTTTATAATAATTGAAAATAAAATATAAATACCAAATGTAATATAAATAATAAGCTAGACAATAACCAAGTTACTTAAATGAAGAACAGATTATTCTCTGTATATTGCTGCATGGTATTGGCAACATGGGTCTACATGTTTTATCTGATACGAAACTACCCTATTTGTGCGTTTGTGCATATGTGTGTGTGTGTGTGTGTGTGTGTGTTGTTTAAAGCCAATGAGAGTTATGATCGTGAGTATCTGCTTTATACTGGAAGCAATTTTTGACTCCTTCCAAGGTCTTTTCAAAGAAAGGATTGATCCATGAGACTTCATTTCATCAGGCAGTCACCTCTTGGGTTTGCCACATGCATGAGGCCCTTTCCTGGCCCTAGCTGGAGGGATCTACTGCCCATGTTATATCCAGAGAAGCTGGGGCAGGGCAGTCCCTTGCTGGAATGGGGCGTGGCCCAAAATAGGATCCCGAATGTTGGCTTATGGTATAATATAAAATAGGGATTAAAGCTCTAGAGTATTGTTTTTAAAAATTACACGTGAGTTAATGTAACCATTGGATGGTTATTCTCAGACCATGGGGAAGAGCATGGAGCAGGAGTTAAAGCAAGGAAGCATGAAATAGGAAAGAGCAGAAATGTCCACACAACCAACGTGTGCCACACAGCTTCTCCCCCAGTGAAACCACACCCTAAACTCGCTTGTCCTGAAGGACTGAGTGGATGAAGGAATGAAGAAAGCAGTAATGGAGAAGAATGCACATTACAGTCAAGGATTATGCCTGGCTCCTTTGTTTGTGCAAAACACACTTTAGTGTATTTAGTAAATGGAGTTGGGGAAGTCACACTCATAAAGTAAAATAGTGGTAACCAGAGGATAGAGGGAGGGAGAAACAGACTGAGTGAAGGGGTGTGCAAAGTTCTGCTCACTGTTTTATACAGTGTGAATCTATTTAAGTCTCCTGAATTACACACTCAGGAATAAAACAGAGAGCAGAGTCGGGCATGGTCTTTGCACAAGAACTTTCAGGTTTCACCTACAGAAGAAAGGATCTCCATGGATTACTGACAGAACGTGCCCTGCGGCCAGGGACGCGGGGGCTCCGAGGTGGGCGGCGGCGGCGGCGGCGGCGGGAGGCTGTAGAAGCTGGCGTCCCTCGGCAGGGGCTGCGGGGCCGGCGGGGGCCCGGCCAGGACGCAGAGCGGGCACTAGGCGGCTGGCGGGGCCGGGCAAGAGGCGGCCTCGCCCCCGCAGCCCCACGGCCCGTCCCACTGCCAGCAGCCGGCGGGCGGCGTCGGGGGCCGGGGCAGCGGCACTGGCGGCGGCGGTGGCTGCGCGGGGCTCTGGCTGCGGCGGGCGCGCGGGGCAGGGGCCAGCGCTGTCCCTGCGGAAGTGAGACGGGCCATTCCAGGTTGGCTGCCGCCCCCCGCAGTCCCCTGCCGGGCTGGCCGCCCTGCCCGCGCCCCCTCCCGGCCCTGCAGGCACATGGAAGGTCTTATTGCTTCTGATCAGAGACTGGGGCGGGCAGGGAGGGGTGGGGAGGGGTCTTGGGGCAGCCCCTGGGCACTGGCCCCTCCCGCTTCTGACCTATGTGCCTGGCCCTGGTTGCCCTCTGGGGCGCCCTGGGCTGAGGTTGGGGCCAGGGGTCTGTCTCTGAGCTGCCCCGCGGGCTCCCTGGCTGGGTGGCCACAGCCTCCTCTTCCAGGAATGCCTCCGGGAACACCTGGGCTGCAGGGGGTGGGGGGTTGCATAGTGACCTGGGGGGCGGGGATCCAGTCCCCCCAGAGTGAGCTGGGTGTGGGGTCTGATGGGCCCCCTCACCACTCCCGGCACCCTGGGTGGGAGCTGAGGCTGGGTTTTGGGGATCCCTCCCAGAGTGGGAGGAGGGGGCGGTGAGGAGGGTCAGGCACAGGGCCTTGAGCGCCTGCTGGGCGCTGTAAACTGCTGTTAACCAAACATGCTAATCATGGTTAACATGAAACTTGTTCCCCTTATATAAATAAATAAATAAATAACAAAACACTACTTTACAATTCCTTTTTTTTTCTCTTTTAGGAACTTTTATTTTCAAAAAAAATATAGACATCTCATTCTCTCAAAAAATTCTACAATTATACAGCTGTTTTCTCCATTATTTGCATAGGAAATGATTACCCTATAAAAATAAGAGGAAAAAAGGCAAAACAGCAAACAATTTACGCTTTTTATGTAGGTATGTTTAGCATATAACACATATAACATCTTGTAGCCTCTTACAAAATTATTTACACTGATTGTCATCTATTTACACATTTTAAGAGCAACTTTTCTAACAAACAAAACTATAATTGATCAAGTTATGAAAATAAAGATTTTTTAAAAGATTTATTTATTTATTTGAAAGAGTTACACAGAGAGGACAGGGGGAGAGAGAGAGAGAGAGAGAGGTCATACATCCATTGGTTCACTCCCCAATTGGCTGCAATGGTCTGAGCTGCACCGATCTGAAGCCAGGAGCCAGGGGCTTCTTCCAGGTCTTCCACATGGGTGCAGTGGCTCAAGGACTTGGACTATCTTCTGCTTTCCCAGGCCATAGCAGAGAGCTAGATGAGAAAAGGAGCAGCTGGGTCTTGAACTGGTGCCCATATAGGATGCCGGCACTGCAGGCCAGGGTGTTAATCCACTGTGCCACAATGTCGGCCCTGATAAACAATATTTTTAAAATGAAATTAAATTTTCATTTCAATTAAGACCCCTTTTGACATTTTGCTTATGGATTCTGCTCTTTGGTTAACAGCATGACCTTCCTGATAGATATAAGTGTGCATTACCTAAATAGTGTTTTTGAAAACATAATATATTCATGGGAAAGTATTATTCTCTCCATCGCACCCCATATATGTTGGTGAAGAGGTGATTTTCAGCAAATCCTACTTTCAAAGTATATTAGCATATATTGTTTGGACATCTAAATAAAGAAATCCTCTCATACTGTTACATGGATTAGTTCTTCCTGGAATAGGCAGAGGCTAGGGAGAGAAATTAAAAAAAAAAGGGGGGGGGGGAATAACCTGGCGTGGAGTCTGAACTTTCAATTAAATTCAGACTTTGTCAATTATCTAAAGCTAGCTTAGAGTTAAGTGAAAAATTATTGAGTTATCCTTTAATTAATTTGTTTGTTGCTATTGACAGATGAAAGTGTATGTAAGAGATTAAAGAGAAATAAAGTTGTATGTTTGTGCATGAATTGGGGCTCTAACTTTGATCCAGCAGTAAATATTGTTAGGCTGGTTTTTGTCCCTGTATAAGTACTTATTTGCATTTATTTGGTCTTTTGTGAATAAAATATGTTTTACCATAAATTTTGAAAGAACCCCCCCATATTTATCCTGAGCTTCTGACATAGAATCATTAACTTTAAGTTGACAGTTTAGTTGAAGAGTCACTATTAATGTATATATAATAATAATATATGACATAATTGCTTGGGGACCGGTGCTGTGGCATAGCAGGAAAAGTTGCTGCAGGTGCTGTGTCTTAACAGGTAAAGCCACTGCCTGCAGTCCCTGCATCCCATATGGGCACTGGTTCAAGTCCCAGCTACTCCACTTCCTATCCAGCTCTCTGTTATGGCCTGGGAAAGCAGGAGAAGATGGCCCAAGTCCTTGGGTCCCCACACTGGCATGTATGACCAAGAAGAAGCTCCTGGGTCCTGGCTTTGAATCAGTCCAGCTCTGGCCATTACAGCCATTTGGGGAATGAACCAGTGGATGGAAGACCAACCTTCCCCCCCCCATCTCTCGTCTCTGACTCTCTGTAACTCTGCCTTTCAAATGAATAAATGCATCTTTAAAAAGGTAAAAAAAAGTATAATTGCTTAATTTATGGCGCCGACCAATAATGCTATGGCATTTTAGTTGCTGGAACTATCAAGGATAAAGATCTTGGAGCTCACTGTGTGTTTGGCAATGATAAGCTCTCAATAATAATAATCATAGTGATAAAAATATTCATGGTGTGTGTACAATTTGGCTCCATAGACTTCAATTGAGAAAAGAAGAAAATATGATGGGCAGAACAACCAAAATGAAGATTTATTGCTACTGATGAACTAATGAATGTAAGACACTATGAGGACTTTTCATTTCTGTATTGGGAAGAGACTGAAGATTAAGGGTTTTACCTACCATTCTGATAGATTATAGGTATGTGACAAAAAAAGAATAAATAAAAGAACTACCACTGATGGACAGGGGTAGGGCATTTTGTTATCCAGAGTATCTATGGATGTGTCACCAATAAATATCAACCATGGTGCATTATCTTGATAAGAGGCTCAAAGCTGAGATTAGTGTTACTGATGAGATCTGCCAGAGCCCACCTGTCATGGTACTCAGGGATCCGGATGTTAATGGGATGGGCTGACACTTGCACAGCACCGTGCATCTTCCCAGCTCTAACCGCATTTCCTGAATGCCTGCTAGTTTGTTGCAGCTCTGGAAACATCTAGCTTGCTACGAATTTTGCCACCATGCTACTGACTGACATGAATATTAAATTTGGGAGTAAAAGGTGAGCCACTAATTTGATACTGGGCTGAGGCCCAAGACCAAGATACAAGGACCCACATGAAAAGTGATTTCAAACTGTGCTTGACATTCACACAATAGCTAAAAATGTCCATTTCTGCTGAGCTAATATTTATTTTCCCCAATAAATGTCATACCTCTGCTTCCATGATTGTGTGTCATCCCAGCATATGTCTAAAGAACCTAAAACATATTAGAATAACTTTCAATCATGACACATATTTGAAGTTATTGATATAACTATTTATTCTACCAGCTCATTGTGACTACTGAAATGAAGAAGGTGAAAAGTATCTCCATAAAAAATGGACAAAATCAACTACTTCTCTTGCTTCAGATTCCATTTGAATACTCATGTGTAAAAACCCAGATTAAATTAATCTTTGTTGTCATGGTCACACTTAGTAAATGAATCATAGTTTCATCTTCTTATGATATGTTGCCCTTGACAGCAATTTAAAATCTTAATAAAGGTTTTTAAAGAACACAACTAACTACATGTGCAGCCTCTTTGTATTGGAGCTCAATATTAATTCACAAATTCTTTTGCTTCATATTTCAGATTTTGTAAACTTTCAAGAACATTTTCCATGTTTCAAATTCCCTATACAGTAGAATAAAATTTACTTACTTCAAAATCATTGTTTTGGAGTTTTGCTGGAATAGTGGGATAAGGAATTTTTATAAAACAATTAAAATAAAATCAAATAATTTGCTGTTTATTTAAATAACATGGATAGTAATCATTTAATTCTTCCAGCTTTTCTCAGAAACAGGCTTCTTGGGGGCCATGACATAACAGGGGTAAATCAGAGAACAATTGTGGAGAAATACTCCTGAATCACCATAGAGCCATGAAACAAAAGAATTATAGCAATAGTAACAATTCAAAAATAAACTCAAGCTTGAAATTTATATCACACATGCAAGTAAAAGCATTATTCCAAATTACAGTAGCTATACATGACTGTGCTTCTCCAACTTTAATGTGCCTGGACCTGCAGCCCAGGTAGAGATCAAGAGTTTGGATTTATAGTAACATCACTGTGAGATTGCTATGCTGATCTGTGGTCCACATTGGGGTAACAATGGCATAGCATACACATATATTCATAGGATATTTTAATTTCCCTTGAAGATGATATAATACTATTTTAGGAAACAGAGCTGTATTCATGCAGGCAGATATAGTTTGGCAAAATATCATGAATTAGGGGCAGGTGATGTGTCATAGTGGATTAAGCTGCTGCATGGTACTCCCATGTCTCATATGGCATGGACAGATCAACCTGGCTACTCTACTTCCTATCTAACTCCCTGCTAATTCAGCTGAGAAGCAGGGATTGTTGGATCAAGTGTTTAAGTTCTTGTCACCCATGTGGAAAACCTGAATAGAGTTCCTGACTCCTGGCTTCAGCCTAACCCAGTCCCAGTGGTAGTGGCAATATGGGGAATGACCCAACAGTGGGAAGATCTCTTTCTTATTTTCACTTTGTCACTGTGTCTGTCAAATAATTAAAACTTTTTAAAATATAATGAGTTAGGAGCTGGCACTGTGACACAGTGGGTTAATCCTCCACCTGTAGCACCGGCATCCCATATGGGCACTGGTTCTAGTCCTGGCTGCTCCTTTTCTGATCCATCTCTCTGCTATGGTCTGGGAAAGCAGTAGAAGATGGCTCAAGTCCTTGGGCCCCTGTACCTGAGTGGGAGACCTGGAAGAAAGTCCTGGCTCCTGACTTTGAATCAGCATAGCTCCAGCCATTGCAGCAGCCAACTTGGGAGTGAACCAGTGGATGGAAGACCTTTCTGACTCTACTTTTCACTGTCTGTAACTCTACCTCTCAAATAAATAAATAAATTTTATTTTTATTTTTTATTTTTTTTGACAGGCAGAGTGGACAGTGAGAGAGAGAGAGACAGAGAGAAAGGTCTTCCTTTGCCATTGGTTCACCCTCCAATGGCCACCATGGTCAGTGCACTGCGGCTGGTGCACCGTGCTGATTCGATAGCAGGAGCCAGGTGCTTCTCCTGGTCTCCATGGGGTGCAGTGCCCAAGCACTTGGGCCATCCTCCACTGCACTCCCTGGCCACAGAAGAGAGCTGGCCTGGAAGAGGGGCAACTGGGACAGAATTCGGTGCCCTGACCGGGACTAGAACCTGGTTTGCCAGCGCCACAAGGCGGAGAATTAGCCTATTGAGCCGTGGCACTGGCAATAAATAAAATATTTTTAAAAATACAAGGAATCAGCCATATAAATTCAAATACTTTTGTCTGTCTACTGTTCAGTTCTAGTTTTAAATTTGCAACACTGGCTTAATCTCACGTGAGATTTCCCTCAGAAAGAATCCCTAAATGAAACCTATTAGTCTTATAAAGTAAAGGAGATAAAAACAATGTCTAAATATAACAAGAAAAATATACATAATCCTAAAGGTATTGATAGTATTACTTTTTTGTTGCATAGAAGAGGATATCTCATTTTATAGTTTCAAGGAGGATTTAAAATAAAGATTTGGAGCATTATAATTTATTCTGAGCAGTTATTACAAGTCATTTATTTTTATTTTCAGCACCAAATCTGATGATATGTGGAATAAGTCTGTATTCATTTGTAGTCTTGCATTTATGCATAATTAGAATTCAAATCCAGATGCCGAGCTACTCAGAAAACTAAATTATTGATGTTATTGTATGACTTTTATTTTCCAAAGAGAAAACATTATTATCATTGTTATTGGTGCATTATCCATTTTCCTAGCTCCTGCACTCAACTAATTGTTTAAAAAGAAGTATTCTTAACATTGATACTGCCTGTGTGTTTATTACCTGAATATTCCTCACCAAATATCTTCTTCTTAGATTTATTAGAATGATAATCATATTTAATTTTCAATTCTATTATCTTTGTTAATATAATCGGGAATAGTGACAAAAAACTGAGACCTCCAAGACCATGTTCCCAATTAACAGAAGACTTAACACGAAGAACTAGAATCTCTTTAATTGCTTACTTTACAGATAGGTCATATAAAATCATATGGGAAAGTTGGAGTAATGTGTATTGATTATGAATTTAAATTTATCTGAGCTATTGGATTTTAATCTTAGAAATGTGTGCTTAGGATATGAGGTTGTCCCTAATCTTCAAAGAGCAGAGAGATGACATATTTAGTCCTGGATTTGATACTAGAAAAAAAAAAAGCAAACAAATAAAAATAAAAAACACAAACTAAAGAGAGAGAAAATGAACAAAATATTTTAAACCACATTAAAATGTTATTCTATCATTTAAAAACTATGAATCAGTGTATTTAAGGAATTATAAGTTTTTTAAGGAAAATATTTTAATATAATATGTGTCTAATCACTTACACATAAGAGAAGAAATTTTTACATGGTTAAGAAAATTATAGTACTTAGATTTCTTCCTTTAAATAAAGTTTTCATTTTAGACTAGGTTCTGTGGGGAGCAACTCGGACTAGACTAAGTTACTGGAATTAAGACTTATTCTATGCATCTGCTCTCCCACAATATGGCGCTGGGAGAGGAGTAAACAGCTTCTACGCAGCTGCCTCCAGTTCGACCAACAACCTGCAGGAGCTGATCCTGCTCCTGATTGGAGGAGAGCAGCGTGCTCAGCGTGTGAGTAGCAGAGTTGGGATTGGTGGAAGAGGACTATAAAGGAGGAGAGAGACAACATGCACCAGGAACATCTAAGGGGAACATCTGGATAACATCTGAGCAGCCCCCGAGAGAGCCGGCCGGCGGTGTGCTGTTCCCCCGTGGAAGTGGGGAAAGTGGCAGGGGGGCCTGCCCCTCCACGGAGGTGGAGGGACGGCAGCCAACCCGGGAAGGACCAGCAGCAAACCCGGGGAGGGCCGAGCAGACAAAAGAACAGTGCAGGGTCCTGTGTCATTCCTCCGTGAAGAGGGGGAGCGACAAGGTTCATATAAAAATCACAAATATGGTACAAAGTTCTCATATCCTCCTACAGTTTTCTCTAATATTAACATCTGAACTTGGTGCAGTATGTTTGCCATACATAATGAAGCAAATGTATATATTATTAACTAAAACCCACACTGTGTATTTCCTTGGCTTTTACCCAATTTTGTTTCCCTGCTCAAGTACTTGAGTCCCTGCCACTCTTTTGGGATACCTGGATGGAGTTCTAGGCCCTTGGTTTCAACCTGGCCCAAATCAAATATGTTGTATGTATCTGGTGGAACATTTCTCTACCTCACTTGCTTCTATCCTGTCTTAAAAATAAATAAAAATAAAATTTGAAAGAAACAATGTTCTAAACTGCACATTATAATTTATTTATTATAACTTATTTCAAGTAGATTACAGACCAAAATGTAAAAGCTAAAACTGTGCAAATGAGAGCTCTGCAGGATATAATATTCTTGGATGGCAGTTTTTTTCTCTTAGTACTGGGCCATTCTCTCTTAGCCTGCAGGGTTTCTGATGAGAAGGCTGCTGTGAATCTAATTGGAGATCCTCTGAAAGTAATCTGGCATTTCTCTTTTGCACATTTAAGAATCTTCTCTTTATGTTTTACTGTGGTGAGTTTGATTACAATGTGTCATGGTGAGGATCTTTGGTCAAGTCTGTGTGCTTCTCTGGAACTTCTCTGGAAGTTCTGTGTGCTTCCTGTCCTGAGGTCTCTTTCTTTCTCCAAACCGGGGAAGTTTTCTGCTAGTATCTCACTAAAAAGGTCTTCTAATCATTTTTTCTTACTATGCCTTCAGGATCTCCTAGAACCTGAATGTTGGGGTTTTTAATAGTATCCTGTAGATTCCCAACAATATGTTTTAGATTTCTAACTTCCTCTTCTTGTCTTCGGTTTGACTGCATACGTTGCTGTGTTCTGTCTTCTAAGTCCGATATTCTCTCTTCTGCCTCACTGATTCTGTTTTTAAGGCTTTCAATTGCATTTGCATTTGTTCTATTTAATTTTTCATTTCCTTTTGATATCTCTTCAATATCTCAATTTCATGTTCTATTTTTTCCTTTCCCAGAAGATCTTTATATATATTTATATATATATATATATTTTAACTTTTATTTAATGAATATAAATTTTCAAAGTATAGCTTATGGATTACAATTGCTTTTTCCCCCACATAACTTCCCTCCCACCTACAACCCTCCCCTCTCCCACTTCCTCTCCCCTTCCATTCACATCAAGATTCACTTTCAATTACCTTTATATTCAGAAGATCAATTTAGCATGTATTAAGTAAAGATTTCAACAGTTTGCACCCACACAGAAACACAGAGTTGTAAAATATTGTTTGAGTACTAGTTATAGCATTAAATCACGATGTACAGCACATTAAGAACAGAGATCCTACATGAGTAAGTGCACAGTGACTCCTGTTGTTGACTTAACAAATTGACACTCTTGTTTGTGGCATCACCCTAGGCTCTTGTCATGAGTTGTCAAGGTTATGGAGGCCTTTTTAGTTTGCCAAATCCTATCTTATTTAGACAAGGTCATAGTCAAAGTGGAAGTTCTCTCCTCCCTTCAGAGAAAGGTACCTCCTTCTTTAATGACCTGTTCTTTCCACTGGGATCTCACTTGCAGAGATCTTTCATTTAGGTTTTTTTTTTTTTTTTTTTTTTTTTGGCCAGAGTGTCTTGCTTTCCATGCCTAAAATACTCTCATGGGCTCTTCACCCAGATCCGAATGCCTTAAGGGCTGATTCTGAGGCCAGAGTACTGTTTAGGACATCTGCCATTCTATGAGTCTGCTGTGTATCCTGCTTCCCATGTTGGATGATTCTCTCCCTTTCATGTTCTATTGAATTGTTCATTTTATTTTTTTCTGCCTTAAGATTTCAATTTCATCTGAGAGATTTTCTTCCATGTCCTGTATGGATTTTAGTAGTTTGTTTGTTTGATTTTGATTACTTCTATGTAATCTTATGATCAATTTTTTGAGTTCCATTTCTTGCATTTCTTCTATCTCATTGTCTTCATAATCTAGGATTGAAGTGTTGTGTTCCTTTGTGAACGTAGTGCTGTCTTTCTTATTCTTGTTTCTTGGATTGTTGCATTTGTTGTGCAGAATTTGTGGGAATATTCGTTGGTTTCTTCTTCTTTTGTTTTATCCACTGTGGCAGCTTTTATTGTTGTACTATGACTCTGGAGATAAGTGTACTGTCTGCTTTTAGTGACTCTCTAGAGGCTTGTAGAGTGTGTGACCAGAGAGCTCTGTTCAGTTCTCCAGGGTTAAGGGCATGCCTAAGGTGACACACCCAGGTTTGGTGTCATAAGTCTTTTATCTCCTTTTAATCAGAAGGGATGTATATTCTGCTCAGCTGAGCTCTTCTCGATGGAGACCAGTGCCTGAGTACTAGCCCTAGTTGGTATATTTGTCTGCTCTGTCCCAAGGACCACACAAAGCATCTGTGCAGTTCTCAGTGTAAGTTCCAATTCCCCAGCACTGTCTCTCACAGGGTATCCAGGACCACCAGAGCTTGTGGCATCTCCCACTGAGACTGCTCAAAGTACCACCCACACTGTGAGTCCTCCCACACACCCTGTTTTTTTTTTTTCACAGTCCCAGTTCATAAGCTTCACACAGTCACAGGCTCCTAGCTGCCTGTTATTTCCCCCCATCAGAGTCAGGAGTCTCCACTTGGCTGATTGTTGGGAGCAGACACTAGCTGGCGCAGCTGGTATGTATTTCCAAAATGGCACCCACTCTATTGGTTTGTATGCTTTTGAAAGGTGATTGGAGAGAACTGTGTCCATACCATTATTTATTTTTTTCTCTCCTCTAGTTTTGCTGGTACACTTTCCCCCATGGGGCTTCAAGCCTCATTCCAAGCTCTCCTTGCTGCTTTTTCAACAGTGGCCAAGGCTACTGCGGTCCCATCTCACCTCACTTTCCAGCTCTGGTACATAGGCTCTCGGCTGTTGGAGTCCTGAGTCATGGGTGACCACACCCTCCAGATATGTCTACCTTGTCCCTCTAATTGTGGTAGTTTCCTCTGCCATTTTCCCCCCTAACTCTTCCCTGAGACTACACTATCTGCACATTTTTTTAAAACTATCTTCTCCTTAGGCTAGAGCAGTTAGCTCCCTCCATACTCTGTCCCAATCCTTTTGTTGCTTCGTATTAGGAAGGCAAATGCTAGGGGGGTAGTACTGTGGCTTAGCAGGTAAAACCATTGCCTGCAGTGCCGGCATCCCATATGGATGCCAATTTGAGTTCCAGTTGCCCCACTTCTGATTCAGCTTTCTGCTAATGCACCTGGGAAAGCAGCAGAAGATGGCACAAATTTTTGGGCCCCTTAATCCATGTGGGAGACCAGGAAGAAGCTCCTGGCTTCCGATCAGTCCATCTTGGGCCACTGAGGCCATTTAAGGAGTGAACCAATAGATGGAAGATCTCTCTCTCTCTTCTCCAAGTTCCTCTCTCTCTTTCTCTCAGTCTCTCTCTCTGTAACTCTGCTGTTAAAATACATACATACATACATAAAGTTTTCAGTGCAAATATTGTGTGATGCACAGAAAGGAAAGGAGGGAGAGACATAATTCCTCAACATGGTGTTTATGAGAGTTGGAGAACTGGGACATCAATGCATGAATATATAGGTCAGTGAAAGCCACCCAGGCTGGGTGTTCTTCCTAACAGGTTAAAATACCTACCCCCAATATTAGTGTTCCTGGGTTCAAGTCCTGACTCTGCCACCTATCCTAGCTTCTTGCTAATGTGTACCCTGGTAAGATGCAGTGGTCACTCAAGTGGTTGGGTGCATGTCAGCCACATGGATGACCTAGATTGCATTGCCAGTTTCTGGCTCTGGCCCCTGCCCATCCCCAGCAATTGTGGGCATTTGGAGAGTAAGCAGTGTAAGGGAGATCTCTCAAATCTATCTGTCTGTGTTTCCTGTCTCTCTCTGTGCCTCTCAAACAATTTTTAAATAAGTGAAAGCCACCAATTTCTGGCATAATAAAGAAACAATCTAAGGAACACAAAGCATTGTCAAAGAATGAGCCAACCTCCACAGTAGCTGGTGATCCAGGGCCAGCTGTATTAAGACAGGGAACTTCTGGATCTTGATGTCTGGATCAAGAGTGACCATTCCCTCCAGACTGCTGGCCCCTGGAGGGTCCACAGCCAGGATATGGAGGGTGTCAAGGAATCATAGGGACTGTGTACCAAAGCAGCATCTGTGTGTGCTTTTCTGAGATGAAAACTCCTATTGTTGATCCAATTTGAAACACGCCCTTGACACAAGCACATGTGAATTACAAAATACAAAGACAAGATGCAAGGCTGGTGGGGAGGAAGGAACAACAGGTAGAGGGTAGAAGGCCCTTCCATCAGGAAGTCTGTTATGGAGGTGGGGGTAGAGCAGAAAGGGTGGGGGCAATCATTTCTAGGATACAGTCTTAGGCATTCTAACACTAGGAGGAGAAAGCCATCTTGAGGGAAGCCAGATTTGGTAGTCATGGCAGAATGGTGGGCAGGACAGAACAGACTTTGTATTTTCAATCGCAACTCAGATTGTGAAAGCTTCTTTCTCTCTGGGGGTGGCATGAGGAATTTTGTGGGGCTGAGATTTAGTACCATAGCTGCTGGCTGGTCACATGGCCCTGGTCGCAGGAGCACCTGCTGGTGGTGAGAGGGGCCCAGTTACCCAGCTGCCACCTCATTGCTCCATGCCTTCTGTACTCTGCTCTGTAAAGCTGGGGCCACCCTTGCAAACATCACCAGCTCCTTGGCCATCTGCTCAGTGTGAGGCTCCACATAGAAGGGGTGGAGGTGGGGAAACTGCAGGGCTGGAAGAGGAAGAAGGCACTGGTTCCTTTTAGAATCTTCCCAGCAATGCTGTTCCCTGCATTGGCTACTCTGGGGTATTTTTTTAAGGATTTATTCATGTATTTGAAAGGCATATTTACAGAGAGGCAGACAAAGAGACATAGAGATAAGTCTCCCACCCACTGGTTCATTCCCCAAATGGCTACAATGGCCAGAGCTGAGCTGATCTGAAACCAAGAGCCTGGAGCTTCTTCCAGGTCCCCAAGATGAGTGCATGATTCCAAGGACTTGGGCCATCTGCTACTGTTTTCCTGGGTCTTAAAAGAGAGCTGGATCAGACATAGAGCATCCAGGACTCAAACCAGAGCCCATATGGCATGCCCACACTGCAGACAACAGCTTTACCAGCTATATCACAGCGCTGGCCCCTACTCTGGGACATCTTCCTGTAGGCTATGCCACTCCTGCTTACTAGCTAATAACTTTGCTCTTGTTGGAAAGGCTTAAATTAAATTTTTTAATCAGTGAATTAATATTTGAAGGCAAGACAGAGACAGACTGACTGCCCAATCCACTTGTCCCCTCCCCAAATGATCAGCCAGGTCAAAGCCAGGAGCCAGAACTCAATCCAGGTCTCCAGAGTGGGTATCAGGAACCCAGGTACTTGAGCCATCACCTGCTGCCTTCTGGAGTGCAATTAGCAGGAGCTGGAATCAGAAGTGGTGCTGGGACTGGAACCCAGGCACTCTGGAGTAAAATGCAGGTGTCTTGAGCAATGGCTTAAACTGCTGCACCAAACTTCTACTCCAGCAATTCTTTCATTAAGTTCTCTGTTAAAATCACAGGTGTGGTTTCTGTCTCCTGCTTAGACCTTGGACTCTCAGTCAGAGCAGAAGAGCACTGAGATGCTGAGTGTCACAGAAAGGAAAGAGAAAGTCAGGAGGAGGTGAGAGGGAGCCCCAGCAGAGGGGGACAGAAGGATGCCACAGACAGGTAGCCAGGAGAGGGAAGGCCATGGAGCACAAGGAGCCCAGAGGACATTCTAGAAATCACCTGCCTCTGCTCTTGCCTCCCCTCCCTCCCCAGCCTGTAGCACAACTCTGCATCAGACATAGGTACTGGGAGAATTGTGGGAGATGATTCTTAGTTTCCAAGATCTTTCCAGAAGCTGAGAGACTGACTGATGCCAAATATTAACTTGCTGATTTCTTCACACCTGAGAACTTGTGAGCTTTGAGGAAAACCTAAGTGAGTCTTTGAGGAGCAAAGGAAGTGTTTTGGCAGCCAAACATCAAAACAACAGCAACCCAAGCATTCTTGGAAGTCATATAACTTTTAGATTAAAGGAAAAATAATCTATTTTTCCTGTCTTCCTGTCCACTTTAAAGGGAGAGGGAAAGGCAGTACTGTGAACAAGCATCACTTTTGGTGTCCCAATAGGATATAATTTGATTTCTGCTATCCCTGTTGAAAGATGGTTTAAGAGAATACACTTTGTAGTGTCTGGTTTGTGATGTCCATATGGGTTTGAGTCCAAGCTGCTCCACTTCCAACCCAGCTCCCTGCTAATGTGCCTGGGAAAGCGGTGGAAGATGTGCCAAGTACTTGGGCCCCTGCACCCACCAGGGGAGCTGAGGAAGGAGTTCCTGGCTCCTGGCTTCAGATCAGCTCAGCTCCAGCCATTGTGGCCATTTGGAGAGTGAACCAGTGGATAGAAGATTCTCTCTCTGTCTCTGCATCTCTGTAACTCTGCCCTTCAAATCAATAAATAAATCTTAAAAAAAAAACACTTTGTTCCACCTAAGGAAATTATAGCTTACAAAAATCTCCCTGACTTCCAGGGGCATATATTTCTGTATTGAAGGAGAGCACTTGTTGAACTAATATCTTCTTTAAAAAAAAAACCAAAAGACTCATTTGAAAGTGAGAGTTACACACACACAGAGAGAGAGAGAGAGAGAGAGAGAGAGAGAGAGAGAGATCTTCCATCTGTTGGTTCACTTCCCAGATGGTCACAATGGCCCAATCACCAGGATTGGGCCAGGACAAATGCAGGAGCCAGAAACTCCATCCAGGTCTTGCATATTGATGTAGGAGCCTAAGTACTTCAGTCATCTTCATCTTTGACTGCTTTTCCCTGGCCTGAAGAAAAAAAAACTGAATTTTTTCCAAACACTTATCTCAGTAGAGATGATTTCAGAGATACAGATAAAGTTCAAGAGTGGGAGGAGGACTTATTTAAAGAGACAGCACACCCTCAAAGGTGATTGTGAGCAACCTCTCTGGGGAGAATTGTTCTCACTCAAATTCAGTCTCCCCTAAATGAATGTACAAATCAGGGGGAGTTTGGATGGCGTGGGGTGTACATGGTGACCTCTGGGAAGGTTTCCCCATGTCTGCATGTGGTCATCTTCTAAACGTCTTCTGCCTGCTGGTGGAGCGAGGCTCAGTTACATCATGGGAAAGTGGAGGTGCTGAGTCAGCATGGAAGGGGGTATGCTGTGTATGCCTACAGCAAGGAAGCAGCTGGCAACTTCTCAGCTCCTTTGTCCACTCATGAGCTCCCACCTTGCCCATGTAAGTTTCACTACATTGAGAATTATTTAATCAAAAGATCCCAGAGAGGGAGAGTGAAAATAGAAACCTGCAACTGGAAGATCATGTTTTCAGTGCATATACCCAACAAAGAATTCCTCCAAACAGTTAAGAAAACGACAAAGAAGCCCTCAAGCAAATAGACAGAGACATGAATGGATATTGTATCAAGTAGAGAACAAATGAATACCACTAAGGGAAACACAAACTGTGCCACACAGATGTGCCATTCCAGAAACATTAGATTGATGATTCAATTTTTTAAGATTTGTTTATTTGAAAGGCAGAGGGGCCAGCACTGTGGTCTAGCAGATAAAGCCACCACCTGCAGTGCCAGCATCCCATATGAGAGCTGGTTAGAGTCCTGGCTGCTCCATTTCCTATCCAGCTCTCTGCTATGGCCTGGGAAAGTAGTAGAAGATGGCCAAAGCCCTTGGGGCCCTGCATCTGTGTTGGAGAACTGAAAGAAACTCCTGGCTCCTGGCTTCAGATCTCTGCAGCTCTGGCTGTTGCGACCAATTGGGGAGTGAACCTGTGGGTAGAAGACCTCTCTCTCTGCCTCTCCTTCTCTCTGTGTGTAACTCTGACTTTCAAGTAAAACAAATAAGAATCTTAAAAAAAGAAAGGCAGAGTTATAGTGAGAGGTTGGCCACAGCAGAAGAGGCTGACTCAGGCTGAAGCCAGAGTTGAAGAACCCCATCTGGGTCTCCCATGTGGGAGCCAGGAGCCCAAGCACTTGGGCCCTCTTCAGCTGTCTCCCAATCATTTTAGCAGGGAGCTGGATCAGAAGTCAACCAGCCACCCACATTGGATGCCAGCATGGCAGAGAGCCACAACACCAACCCCAGTAATTTGCTTTTAAATGAAACACCAATTAATGGCAAAGTTGTGGAATATCAGAATCCCTTTTAATTTTTTTTTTGAAGACAGTGAGAGAGACAGAGAGAGCGAGAGTGAGAGAGAGAGAGAGATCTTGAGAAAAATTGAGTCTGGCCAAGGTGCAGCTCTTAGACTAGGCCTCTGTCGTGTAACTTGGGCCTGTCGGGCCCTGAACCCTAAGCCAAAAGCTCCTGAAAGAAGAAAAATAAAATCCCCTTGTGATAAACGCCCCTAGCAACAGCCAATCAGCAGATAGCAGGGAAATACCTAAAAATGCAGGTGTCTTTTCAGGCAGTTAAGGTGTTTGATAACATCCTGAAACCCTGCAGTTTGGCACATGCACCCTAGCAGCTTGGAACCTATACTTTAGCCAATCATTTAAAAAGCATCAACCACAAAGCCATCCAACAGCTTTTACTAGGTCCAATACCACTGCTAGATACATTAATCAATTTTAAGAGATGTTCTTTGAATTTCCCGCAGAATGAGATAATTTGCTGAGTGGTGCTATAATGTATAATGTATAATGTAATGGTGTATAACGTCTCTGAAAACCCTACAAAAACCATATTAACTGAAGAGTCCGGGCTCTCTATTCTGATCCGCTGCATCGGTGATGGTTGGGAGTCCAGGCCTGAGCTTGCAATAAAACTCTGGTGTGTCTTACAGTGGTGTTGGCTCCTTGGTGGTCTTTGGGGATAATCGGACTGGGCATAACAATCTCACCCCCTGGTTCACTCCCCAAATGCCTGGAACAGCCAGGGCTGGGACCAGGTTAAAGCTAAAAGCCCAGAACTCAATCCAGGTCTTCCAGGTGGGTGTCAAGTACTTGAGTAATCACCTACTGCCTCCTACAGTGTACATTGGCAGCTTCCCTGTTGCTGGGGTTTATTGCCTGTGACAGATAAGCAAACAGATTGATATTACTAAAAGGGTGCATTGTACTCACAGCTTCTAAGTTCAGTAGTTGTGTTGTATGCACAAAGGTGGTATTTATCTGTGTCTGCTACCCAAGGAGCAAATGAAAATGGAAGTGCACAAGGTACAAGTGCAGTTGTACTTGTACACAGTACAAGGCAGCATCTTTATTTTCAGTCCTCTCTCCACCACCTCCCTTTCAAGCACCTGGGGTAACCATTACTCCACCGTTCAGCTCCCAACCTACACCTCTTACAGGGCCTGAGAGGAATGGGGTAATTTAAGGTTCCAACGATGTCCTGCTTTGTCCTGTACAGCAGTGACTGCCTACTGGATTTCTGGCAAGAAAAGCCAGCTGACAAAGCAGCAGAGGCTCGACTCAAAGAACCTGATCTTTTGGCTCCTGGTTTCCCCAGCTTTTCTGGGAGTCAGAAGCATCACAAAGGGGTCCTATTAGGAGCAGAGCCTGGAGGCAAAAAATGTCAGTGCAACCCATGTCTACCAGGCTCTGTGCTTGAAGAGGCTCCCGCAGTACTGCTGAGCAAGGAAGTTACAGAAGTGGGAAAGCCCCACCAAGAGACCCAGCCCCAGAGTGAGTACTCCTGAGGGGGCCAGGACCAACAGCTTTACCACAGAACATGTCAAGGGCCAGGGCAGCTGGGCTTTTCCAGGTATAGGCAAATGATGAGGCCTGGAACAACCTGAGTTGGGGATGATGTAGGTAGGCATACAGGATAAAATTGATCATGTTTGTGAACTGGAAGATCATACCCCTATGAACTCATGCCCCTACCTCGCTACACCTGTGTGCCCACTGGCCAATCAGGTAAATTAACCACTCCCCTTTGGAAGTGAATTAAAAGCCTGGGACACAGTGTGCCAGCCCATTTGCCCTTTTCCATTCTTATTGGCCTTTTACCATTGTGGCCCGTGCTGCCCCTGTGCCTCCAGGGCGTATGGCATTTGAGCCACCTGCCCAATGCCTACATGCTCTGCCATGCGGCAGGCTCCTGATACTCAGTATGGACCCAGATTTCTCTCTTTTAGATAGGGCCCTCACTCTCCTATGTATTTCTCCCACTGAATAAAAGTCTAAAAACATATCATGCTGCCTCATTCATTTATGCTGGTATTCAGAATTCTTCTCTGAATGTTAGGCAAAACCCACACAGGCTTATTTTTTTTTTAAATTATTTATTTATTTGAAAGGCAGAATTACACAGAGGGAAGGAGAGGCAGAGAGAGAGAGGTCCTCCTTCTGATGGCTCACTCTCCAATTGGCCGCAACAGCTGGAGCTGCACCAATCTGAAGACAGGAGCCTCTTCTGAGTCTCTCACGCAGGTGCAGGGGCCCAAGGACCCTCTACTGCTTTCCCAGACCATAGCTGAGAGCTGGATCAGAAGTGAAACAGCCAGGCCTTGAACAGGTGCCCACATGGGATGCCGGTGCCCCAGGCCAGGGCATTAACCCACTGTGCCACAGTGCCGGCCCCACACAGGCTTATTAATGTTGGGAATTTATTAATAAGCACATAGTGATATTGTATGGCACCCCATAATCCAATATCAGGAATATGGACTTTGACACTTTAATGCAGCTCGGAGCACCTGTAGAATGATGCTGATGATGTCTGTGCCTGTGGGTTTTTATGTAGATGGAACAGAAATATTCACCAAGTAAGCAGAACCAACTATGTTGCTTGATCTTTTCATCTGGTAACCAGTGCACATCTGGGATAGGCAGTGACTTCAGCTGTCCACATGTACCCTTCCTATTAATTCAAAGAAAACTCCCTGACTGCCATCTGCCTTCCTTGGATTCGACATCCCACAGGACCTCTGAGACTAGGTTCATTCCTTCCTATGAATTCAAACTTCTCATAACTTTAAGAAAATGATTTTAGACACAACATGAAACTTCATAACTCCTTACCCTAAAAGATTCACCCAAGAACTTGAAATACAAGGGTGTTCCAAAAATTCATGTTTTTGGGCAAATGGAATTAGATTTTAACTTTATTTTTGATGCAAAAAATCTTTGGAAATCCACACACAGTTCTTTTATCATATGCATTTTTTCATGAACTTTTAAAACCCATATATCTATGGATTTCAAAAAATTTTGCACCAAAATAAACATGTTTTAATTCCATTTTCCATGAATATTTTGAAATCCTTTTGGCTCTCAAAAGCTGCATTCATATAAAATTAACACAAGAATATACACAACTAAAGTCTTCTTTGGAGCAATTTAGATTTTAAAATATGCTACCACAATTTTGCCATGTTTTTCCATTTGAAAGAGTTTATTCTCTTTGCCCGTTTCCTTCTACTTGTGTCTTGCATCACTAGTCTAGGAGAATTAAAAACAAAATAGGAAGGTACTTCACACATCTCATGGAAAATGGAATTAAAAGATAAATTTATGTAGCTGTCAAAGGTTTTCAAAACCCATGCCTGTGAACGATCTTCAAAGAATTCATGAAAATGTGTATGATTGAAAAAAAATGATTCCAAACATTTTTTTTTTTTGCAAGGCCACATTGTGGTATGGTAAGTAAAGCTACTACCTGCAACACTGGCATTCCATATGGGCACCAGTTCACATCCTGGCTGTTACACTTCTGATCCAGCTCCCTGATCATGTCCTCAGAAAAGCAGTGGAAGATGGCCCAAGTGTGTGAATCCCTTCCACCCAGGTGGGAGAACCCAATGAAGTTATGACCCCTGATTTCAGCCTGGCTGAGCCTTGGCTGTTGAGTCCATCTAGGGAGTGAACCAGCAGATCAATGATCTCTCTCTCTCTCTCTCTCCATAAATCTTTTTCATAAATAAAAGTATCTAAAAATCAAGTATTTTTGTGCCAATACTTATTTTTAGTTCCATTTTCCATGAAATTTTTGAAGTATGCTTGGATGTCGGATTGAATCCCATGATATGTGAATAGAAGTCTCAAAAATGTCTAACCTGAGGGAGCCACACCACAGATAAAGGAACTCAGAGTAAACCCTGAGAATTTGTATCCTGCCCAAAGAAACCGTTGCTTCCCAAACATGATATCATGGCTTTCAGCTGAGGTCCTGTTGTCAATGCACCCCGATCTGGGCGCAGGGTCCTTAGTGCTCCTTCTTCCTGTGCCCACTGCCTCCTGGAAGCACTCTTGAATGTTCTGTGTACTTCCAGTTGCTTCACAAAAGACTCATCATGGGACTACCATGAATGACAGGGAGCAATGAGTCCCACCACCTCGAAGTCTCTCAGCAAGGGTAACTACTGCTTCTCCTTTCTGGAATCTGCACAAAGCTTCCTGAGGTGCTGCACACACAGACACAGATGGCTTCTCCATCTCTGCAGGGTGCTCAGCAGGAAAGATTGCCCCCTGCTACAACTAAATATAGTCCATTGTGCTCAGAGAAGATGCATGGCATGATTTTAATTTTTTTTTTTAATTTTCTGAGACTTGCTTTATAACAAAACATGCAAATATATTTTAGAGGAAGTTCCACACACTGATGGGAAGAATGTGTATTGTGCAACTGTGGATTGAACAGTTCTGTAGATATCAATTAGGTCCATGTGGAACATAGTGTCAATTAGCACTGTTGGTTTTGTTGATTTTGTCTAGTTGATCTGTGCATTGATTATAGACAGGTATTGACAGGTATTGAAATCATACATTAGTACTGTATTCAAGTCTATGTCTCTTTATTAATATTCATTCATATTTATCTTAAATAGCTGGTACACCCTGTACTTGGATACTATAGTCATATCTTCCTGTTGAATTGATCCTTTATTCATTACATAGTGCCTTTCTTTGTCAGGTTTTTTTTTTAACTTTTATTTAATGAATATAAATTTTCAAAGTACGGCTTATGGATTACAATGGCTTCCCCCCCATAACGTCCCTCCCACCCGCAACCCTCCCCTCTCCCACTCCCTCTCCCTTTCCATTCACATCAAGATTCATTTTTGATTCTCTTTATATACAGAAGATCAGTTTAGCATACATTAAGTAAAGATGTCAGTTTTAATAGTTTTTGTGTTAAAGTCTATTTTTCCAGTATTAGGATGGCAACACCTGTGCTTTTTTGCCTTGTTAGCATGGGATATACTTTTCATCCTTTTACTTTTTGTCTGTGTGTATCTTTGTTGGTGAGGTATGTTTCCTGTAGGGAGCAAATAGATGGGTATTATTTTTTAATCCATTCAGCCAATGTGTATCTTGAGAGTTAGCACCATTTAAATTCATGGTTACTATTGATAATGACTTGACCCTATCATTTTTCCATAAATATTCCTATTTTTTACATTGCATTTCCTTTGTTTTTATTGGCAGATTTTTTGCCTTCACATTCTTGCCTAACGATGACTTTCTTTGTTCCTATGTGTAACACATCCTTAAGCATCTTTCACAAGGCTTTTGTAGGCATCTTTTGTAAGATGAGTGGTGACAAATTCTTTCAATCTCTGTTTGTTATGGAAGGTGTTTATTTCACCTTTATTCAAAATGAGAGCTTTGCAGGGTACAGTATTCTGAGCTGAGTTTTTTTTTTTTCTCTTAAGTCTTGGACTATTCTCTCCTAGTCTGTTTAATTTTCCATGTGTGTTACATCCCATATGACTATCTTTTTCATACCTTTCTTCAATACCTCTTTCCCCTCAGTCTAGTTACAAACATGTTACCACATTCTAAAAGATCTTTTTCTTTATGCTCTCACCATTGATTACTTCCCAAGTTTTCATTGTGTTGCAAAAGATAGGGTTTCAGTCATTTTTATGGCTGAGTATTATTCTGTAATGTATATATACCACATTTCATTTATCCAATTATTGGTTGATGGACATCTGCATTGATTCCATATCTTAGCTATTGCTAATTTAGCTTCTATAAACCTGGGGGCATCACACCCCTTTCATTGGCTGATTTCATTCCCTTTGAGTAAATTCCCAGGAGTAGGCTGGCTTGTTCATTGGTATATCTATTTCCAGATTTCTGAGGATTGTCTGTACACTCTGTGATAATAGTTATACCTATTTACATTGCCAACAGTTCATTAATGTATGTTTTTCTCCCATCCTTGCTGCATTTTTAAAAATTTTTGAGTTATAGCCACTCTAACTAGCTTGAGGTAAAATCTCATTGTGGTTTTTATTTGCATTTCCCTGATGGCTAGGTGATCCTGGGCATTTTCCCCCCAAGTTTGGGGGCCAACATTCTGGCATAATGGGTTAGGCTGCTGCCTGCAAGATCAGAATCCCATATGGGCACCAGTTCAAGTAGCAGCTGTACCACTTTCAATCCTTCTCCCTGCTACCATGCCTGGGAAAAGCTCAAAAGATGGCCCAAGTTATTGAGTACTTGTGCCCATGGGGGAGATCCAGAAGAAGCTCCCGGATCCTTGGTTTGTCCCTGTCCAGCTCTAGACATTGTAGTCATTTGGGGACTGAACCAGTGGGTGGAAGATCTCTCTATCTGCATCTATCCCTCTCCCTCTGTAACTCAGCCTTTCAAATAAAATAAATCTTAAAAAAAATAAAAATAAAAACACCCATGTTTGTTCTGTTCTCATTCTGCCATCACTTCCCCAGCCAACCTAGTCCACAGTGGTTTTCTATCACCCATGAATCTCATTATGTCTCTATGTTTCCTAAAGAGCCAAGACCCTGCAGGCATAGCCAGCATGTTATCTGGGTACAGGCACTGTACTGGGCAGCACAGCACTGTTAGGACCACTGCCTTTACAACCATAATTGTGGACAGATCCACATCCCAGCTTGGGTAATTTCTTATAAAATTCAAGTTCTTTCCACATTCTCAAAGTGGTTGCTACTAAAATCTCATTACTTTTTCCCAGTGCTGATTGAAAATAAAAAGCACAAGTTTAAGCATAAAAGAAATAGATAATTTAATCTATTGAAGATAGAGTATAGCATACTTCTGTCCCAGTATTTGGAACCCTGCTGAAAGAGGATGATTTGGGGATTTTAAAGGAGGCTACAAGGAAGGAAGAATCAGGAATAGGGGATCAAAGAATATGGACAGCTGCATGTGACGTGAACCATGATAGATTCTGGCCCAGTTTATCTTTGCACAGCTTTATCTTGCAGGTGCCTCCTCATTCCACAATGATGACACACTAGCATTCCTCTCCCTGTAATGAAAACCAGAAAGATTATTTTTCCACCAGAATTGTTCAGTCCCATAGCAGGAGGGGAGCCATAGATTAAAACATAGAACCAACCTGAGTGTGTTTATCTTGGTGAGCTAAGGAGATAGTTGTGGAATTATCAACAATGTCTACACAGCATTCTGTTTCAGGGGAGGCATGTTTTCCCCCTAGCAGCTGTAGCTTTAGAGAACTACTTGCCTCAGTAGGAAACTTCTGTTATTTAATAAGCACAGTCCTCTGGCTCTGTCATTTATGACACTTTGAATATAATTGGCCAAGGCTTCAATGTGCCAAATTCAGTCCCCATTCCTAACTGTGGGACAGAGATAGTAAGATCCTACCAGTGGAAGACATAACTGTGAGGCAAGTTTTGGAAACTGGCAGACTTCTGTATGTTTTTCTATTTTCTTTGAATAAAAAGGAGGCCCAGGTACATCATTGCTAACCCAGCAGCAGCCAAGCCCATCAATATTCCCCTTTCAATGCTGTGGATATTTATTCTTGTGCTTCCTCTAAGCTGCAAGGGATGGGAGAGTGCTTTGAGCTCAGCTTTCTGGGCTAAGATACCTTGTGGCAGTGCTATTGATTCTGCAGTTTCTGGGAGAGTTACTACTTCATATCCAACCCTTGATTTTCCTGTCCTGTGAAGCTGTTTTGATACACGAAGAGTTCCCGATCTGTAACCTGTAAGGGGATATCAGTCAGATCCAGCCTAATAAGATGTATCTTACATGACCTATAATCAGTCACATAGTTTCCTCAGGGGAGTCTGAGGGCAAGGTGGATGGATTAAAATATGATTCAGTTTTACAGGACCATTTCAGTTATCAAATAGTACAGGTTAGTTTTTACCATAGGGCCTGAAGTAAGCAGTAAGATCCTTGTTGTTACAGAAGCGGCAGCACATAGTAAGCTGTATGCACTGTAGTGAGATGACCAAAAGTGAGCTCTGTCTCCTACAGTACTTCACACGTGGCTGTTATTCTCAGACACCGCAGCCAGTTTTTGGTGGAATGTCCAGATTTTTAAATGTATACCATTGGTCATTTTATTTTCCCCAAATTTTGAGTCATTCCTTCCAGTCCTAATCCTTGCTTCTCATGTACAAAGAGGTCAAAGCCCTTTCTCAACACCTCCCTAGGTGTGCTGTAGGTGCTGTCTATAGAATCTAGCACTACATGTGAGGATGGCAGGTATCACTTCTAGTTAGCATCTCTCTTTTGAAATTGGGGTACTCTTTAATGGGTATAGTTCTATCAGAGTCTTTTGTGACAGTGACTACCAGGCAACCACACATAATGACCCTCCCTTTAAAACCTCTTGGCTTTAACCTAATTTTGTTTAGGATTAAAACCTGTGATTCCATCTTGATATTTATTTCCTCTTTGTGATCAAGATCTTTTGGGGGGCACAACGCTGATCAGCCATCCTGCAGCTAAATTTTACTTATCCCTCATTGCCCAGTTAGATTTGACCCAGCTATTGATCTGCTGCCATGTTGGAAGGGAAGTCATGACCAGGAGGCATTTTCAAAGAACAATTTTGTCCCAATTTGAGCAACAGAGAGGTTAAACAAGTGGCTCTCAAACTAAATTTACCTGAAGTCCATTGTTAAACTTACTTTTGTTTATTCTGTAGGTGCAAATCATCACCTCAAAGTGCCAGGCATTATCCTGCTGAGAATTGTACTTCTGTAGACTTCTTACAGGCAGTAGGCACACAACTCAAATAGGAAAACACCAAGCACAAGATAAATCAGGTTGACATCTTAAAAATAGTGAATAGAGATACAATCAAATAGTAGACATGATAACTGACAATTCATGTAAGTACAGCATGAAAGGTTGAGTATCCATGTTAGTCTCAGACCCAGAAAACTCTCCAAGTTAGCAGTCTAAAAACAATGAACAGAGTTACAGTCTACAAGCAGGTATGCTATAGTTTGTTGATTGGCTATTTGCCTTAAATACAGTAACTAAATTTCCTTTGACATATAATCTCACACTTGGAAAATTCTCCAAGTTAAAAGGCAAATCTATGACAAAACTAGATTTTTTTAAAGCTACAGTGTCTAGTATTTTGAAATTTTTGGATCTGCTAAAATATTCGAGAAGTCCATTTACTCAGTGCAAGACTGAAGACCCTACAAGCCAGGCATTTTATGCATGAGATTTAGATATGCCAATGTTTCCAAATATATTCTGTTATTGGAACAGATTCTGATGAATTCATGAAGACAATCACATTGCCCCCCCCACATATACCATATTTATAAAAATTTTTGAATGTTAGAGCAATTAAGTGGAGGGAGTAGAAAGTAAACACTTCTTCTCTGGTTACAGAACAACACTTTACCAAAATACAGTAAACCACTGAAATCACGGGAACAGTTTTCCTGAACCTAGAAGGTGAAACATTGAAATATTAGAACCAACAACACTTTAAATGAAAGATGGAAATCCCCAGATGTCATTAATTCATTTAGTCTGATTAACTTTTGTCCTGTTTTACATTAGATACTTTCTAGGTGTTCCAGGATTTTCCCCCCAAGTTTTGGACATTCTTACCTATTCCGTTGATTTTAAAGCAGTCTAAAATCTGTATTTAAGAACACTGCTTAGGGTTTTAGAGAAGAATCAGAATTGTTGATACAATGTCTCAGAACATATCTGACAGGTTTATGAAACTGTCCCTATTCAATCTCTGGGCCAGTGATGTGAAGGAGTCCCTCAAAGTAACTGTTCAAAATAAGGACACTTTTCATTGTGAAATAATATCCACCCACTTAGAGTGAGTTAATCAGTTACAGGCCTGATGTAGTCATACTTATAGTGATCACCAAATATTGGAAAATGAGTAAACACCCAAAGCAATCTTCCTTATTAACACTCAGCTCTTTGCAAACAATGAGAATTCAACAAAGAAAGCAAATAACACAAGAAATTACCTTAGTGAAACACAAATGGTTTTCTTGGCCAGGTACCAAGGGGTAAAACCACTAGTATAGAATCAAGTTATCCTGTCATCCAGGATTTTAAGATAAAAATTTGCTGTCCAGTCATACTAGAGTCAGAACTGGAGAGGAAAAGAGCATGCAGGAACTGACCTGAAAGCCAAGGAATAGAGTCTGCAATTAAATTACATTTCTAGAAGATGGTCAAAACGATGAAAGGAAAACAGATGAAAAGAACCGTGGTACAGCTGTCAGTGATGCGCAGTGGCTGAAGCAGCCCCCTGCAATGCTGGCATCCCATATGAGCAGCAGTTCAAGTTCTGTTACACTTCTGATTCAGCCCCCTGCTAATGGTCCTGAGAAAGCAGCAGCAGATGGCCCATGTACAGTGGCCTCTGCACCCATAAGGGAGAGCCAGCGGAGTTCTAGGGTCTTAGCTTTGGCCTGGCCCAGCCCTGGCCTTTTCAGCCATTTGGGAAAGTGAATCATCAGATGGAAGTTCTCTCTTTCTCTTTTACTCTGTCTTTAACATAAATATTTTTGAAACCACAAAAACAAAGATGGAACATAATATATGAATTTCCCCAGGGCAACAAGTGGCTCTGGCAGCTGCTGGGATTGTCCCTGTTTCCCCCAAAAGGCAAAACCTCAAAAGCAGGGACTGTTAACACCGACTGAAGTGGCCTCTCCCTCCTCCAACAGCTTGAGTGGGTACACCTTGGTGCATTGCCACAGCCAATTGTTCTATCCATCTATCCATTGGCACCTGGCAGCAACAAGGGTGTGAACATATCTGCCACATTTGCCAAAATTTTCCATTTCTGAATGTTCTTGGTTCCTGTCCCCAGTGCTCAGTCAAAATACTGATAAGATGTGAGGGTAGGAAAAGATACCGTTCAGTCTATCAACAGATGAGGGGGTAGAAGACTTCTAACTCCAGAACTACCAATGTGCTGGATAAGGGTGTTTTGGAATTTTTAAAAGGAGGCTGTAAGAAGGTGGGAGTCAGAATATTAGGAGAGTAGAATAGGGACAGCTGTATGTTGTTCTTCAGCTGGGCAATAAGGGGCTGGCTGGAGTCACAGTGGTTATCTCATCTAGTAACAGGCTCAGATCATGCTGAAGTTCCTCACTAGTCAGTAATGCCAAACTCTTCAGACCAGGGTTTGGATGGCCAGTGGGATTCAATGCTTTTTGCTTTGGGCCTAAAATTCCCCTAAATGAAACTCCTTGAGTCTATTCCAGTCATTAAGGTGCTATCTGATTATAACCTTCCAGGGCTGGCTATTAAAGTCCCTCAATTCAGTGAGTTAATGTAAGGAAGGAAGGCTAGAGACAGGGGTCTGATGGTATAAAAATTCAATGCATTATTTAGGGTCTCAGTTTCAGCTGTAATAAAAGAATTAAGCTGTGAGAAGATGTGCTGAAACACTAAGGATATACAAATATTGATTTTTAAATTCCTTATGTATCTTTCTGTCCACGTCACATTTGTAATTGATTACAAATCAGACTTGACAGATTTAAGCTTTGTTGGGAAAGAACTTCAAGGAGCTATGGCTCTTCTAAATAGATAATAAATAAATAAATCTTCTTTAAAAGAACTTAGAAGCTACATAGATGCCACAGATTAAAATAGGAAGTTAATTAATGTCTCTTCAAGGTCTCATTATTTCCAGACAGGGTATTTTCAGGCTTGTGTGTTTCCTTTAGTATCATACATAAACACACTTCAGTTCAAACTGTAGCAAGTCTAGAAAGCTGGATGAGTTTTAACAATCCACTGATCACCGAGAAAGCACAAAAAGCTGACTGGTGTCAGAGTTAAAGAAACAGACTGTTCTTTTTCCCAATCTGCTGTGGGTAAAGCAAAGAGGTGTTCAGAGCCTCAGACATTTCAGTCCTAAGACCCTTGAGATTCCAGCCACCATTAACAGAAATTCGGATACCAAATCTTTAAAACTCCATGAAGATGATCAAAGATGCATTTCTTAGCCATCCTCGCTTAACTCTAATTCTATTTTCAAACAAATCTACATTTATGCAAAATAAACATCTTATGAAATTTAACCTTCACTTGTGATAAGAATTTAAAAAACTACTGTGATCAAGGAACTTCCTCCATGTAGCTGAGGTGGACACTTGAGAGTGTGGCGACAGTCGTTTCTGTCTCTTAGTATTCTCAAGTTGTGTAAGCTTCTGCTGAGTGTGAGCATGATCTGTGACTTCCCTCTGATGATTACAGTATGGGAATTGTGAAGAGTTTTGAAGATGTTTTACAATTCCAAAATCATTAATTAAAAAAAGTTAGTACAAAAGTAGGTTATAATGGATTATCCAGATTTAAAAATCATAGGTGACAAACTGTCTTTCCTGAATGAACAAAGTGATTGGAGGTAGTCCTCAAGGTCAAGAACTGGGACTAGCCACTAGGAATGGACTCAGACAAAATATGAGATTACAATTGCATGTGACTTTGAGAAAGTAATTTTGTGATGATGTTATACATCAATAGAATACTAATTCACTAATAAAGACTATCTACAAAAATCAAACAAAACAAAAATCCCAAATACAACATATATATACTATTTCCCTTTGAAATTTCAATGATACATTAATACCTATAATATTCACTTTTTCTCATTATTGTTCTAGGAGTAGGAGCAGAAAAATAAAATAAAATAAAAATAAAATAAAATAAAATACCTCCAGGAACTGGTAGGAAACAAACTGTCAATATATAGAACCCTTGGGGGAAAAAAAAGCCCATGGATTTATACTGATAGAAGTAAAAAAATATGTTGAAAATTTGAGAGCTCTTAAAATGCTGCACTGAGACCACATGCATTAAGGAAGCTTGTCTGTCGGTTCCAAGATTTCAGAATTGGCAGGGAGCTTACTGATCTAGCCCAGATGAAGATAGTTTAATAAAAGTGGAGATAGTGTAGTCTAAGGGAAGAGTCAGGGAAAAAATGGCAGAGGAAACTCTTCTGTAATTAGAGGGACACAGTGGACCTACATGGAGGGCTTGGGCACCCATAGCTTGGAATTCAAATAGCTGAGAGGCTAGGCACCAGCACTGGAAAGTGAGGTGAGATGAGACTGCAGTAGCCTGAGACACTGGCCAACAAGCAGCAGGAAGGGCCTAGAGGGAATGGGGCTTGAAGCCCTGTGGGGGAAAGTACACTAGCCTAACTAGAGGAGATAAAAAATAAAAGGGAGAGTACAGACACGTTTCTGTCAAATCACCTTCAAAGACATAGGAGCCAACAGAGTAAGCGCCACTTTGGACATATGTAACAGCTGTGCCAGCTCTGGGCTGCAACCAGCAATCAGCTGAGTGGAGACTCGACTCTGGTAGGGAGAAATAACAGGCGGCTAGGAACTTGTGACTGTGTGATGCTTCTGAACTGGGACTGTGGGAAAAAAAACCTGAGGGTGTGTGGGAGAACTCAAGGTGCGGCTGAGACTTTGAGTCTCATTGGCAGATGCCACAAGCTCAGACAGCCCTGGTTACCCGGGAGAGACATTGCAGGGGAATATGAACTTATACTGAGGACTGCACAGATCCTTTGTGTGGTCCTTGGAACAGAGCAGACGAATATTATGCCCAATCGTACTAGCACTCAGGCACTGATTGCCATCGAGGGGAAGAGCTCAGCTGAGCAGAATTGCTTCCCATTTGATTAAAATATAAAAGGGAGGGAAGATTTACCATGCCAAACCTGGGGGTGTCACCTTAGGCATGCCCTTAATCTTGAAAAACTGAACAGAGATCTCTGGCCACACACACCACAAGCCTCTAGAGATTCAGACAGTCCAATTATCTACAAAGTCATTGTAAAACAATAAAAGGCACTGAAGTGGGGGGGGGGAGAAGAAGAAATCAATGAGTATCTCCACAAATGCCAAACCACAATTGGAACAATCCAAAAAATAAGAATAAGGAAGACAATATGATACTCCTAAAAGAACATGACACTTGGCCAGTGCCGTGGCTCACTAGGCTAATCCTCCACCTGCGGCATTGGCACTCCGGGTTCTAGTCCTGGTTGGGGTGCCGGTTCTGTCCTGGATGCTCCTCTTCCAGTCCAGCTCTCTGCTGTGGCCCGGGAAGGCAGTGGAGGATGGCCCAAGTGCTTAGGCCCTGCAACCACATAGGAGAACAGGAGGAAGCACCTGGCTCCTGACTTCGAATCGGCACAACATGCTGGCCATAGTGGCCATTTGGGGGGTGAACCAATGGAAGGAAGACCGTTCTCTCTGTCTCTGTCTCTCTCTCACTGTCTAACTTTGCCTGTCAAAAAAAAAAAAAAGAACATGACACTTCAATACAAGATTATGAAGTCGATGAGAAAGAAGAAATGCAATAAATGGAACTCAAAAATTTGATGATTAGAATACTTAGAAGTAATCAAAAACAAATGCATGGACTACTGAAATCCATGCAGGACATGAAAGAAAATCTCTCTCAAGAAAATGAAATCTTTGGAAGAATCAAAATGAAATGAGGAATCCAATAGAACATGGAATTGAGATATTGAAGAGAAATCAAAATGAAATGAAGAATTCAGAAGAACAAATAAAACATACAGTTGAGAGTCTTTTTTTTTTTTATTTTTGACAGGCAGAGTGGACAGTGAGAGAGAGAGACAGAGAGAGAAAGGTCTTCCTTTTGCCGTTGGTTCACCCTCCAATGGCCGCCGCTGCAGCCGGCGCACCGCGCTGATCCGATGGCAGGAGCCAGGAGCCAGGTGCTTTTCCTGGTCTCCCGTGGGGTGCAGGGCCCAAGCACCTGGGCCATCCTCCACTGCACTCCCTGGCCATAGCAGAGAGCTGGCCTGGAAGAGGGGCAACCGGGACAGAATCCGGCGCCCCGACCGGGACTAGAACCCGGTGTGCCGGCGCCGCAAGGTGGAGGATTAGCCTATTGAGCCACGGCGCCGGCCCCAGTTGAGAGTCTTAAAAACAGAATCAGTGAGGCAAAAGAGAGAATATCAGACTTAGAAGACAGAGCACAGCAAAGTATACAGTCAAACCAAAGACAAGAAGAGGAAATTAGAAATCTAAAAAATATTATTGGGAATCTACAGGATACTATTAAAAAACCCAACATTTGGGTTCTGGGACTTCTTGAAGGCACGGAGAGAAAAAGGATTAGAAGGCCTTTTTAGTGAGATACTAGTAGAAACCTTCATAAGTTTGGAGAAAGAAAGAGACCTCAAGTACAGGAAGCACACAGAACTCCCAGTAGACAGGACCAGGACAGATACTCTCCATGACACATTGTAATCAAACTCACCACAGTGAAACATAAAGAAAAGATTCTAAAATGTGCAAGAGTATTGCCAGATTACCATCAGAGAATCTCCAATTAGACTCACAGCAGACTTCTCATCAGAAACCCTACAGGCTAGGAGAGAATGGCGAGATATAGCCCAAGCACTAAGAGAAAAAACTGCCAGCCCAGAATGTTATATCCTGCAAAGCTCTCATTTGTGAATGAAGGTGAAATAAAGACCTTTCATAGCAAACAGAAATTGAAAGAATTTGTCACCACTCATTCAGCCCTGCAAAAAATGCTTAAAATGTGTTACACACAGAAACACTGTCATCAACATGAAAGAAGGTAAAGGAAAAAAAATCTCTCAGTAAAAGATTACAGGAAGTTCAAATATATATTAGAAATATCTTTGGAAAAATGACAGGGCAAGTCACTACTTACCAATAGTCATAATGAACGTAAATAGCTTCAACTCTCCAGTCAAAATTTGAGGACTGGCTGAATGGATTAAGGAACAAAACCCATCTACTTGCAGCTTACAAGAAACACATCTTTCCAACAAAGGTGCATACAGACTGAAAGTGAAAGGTTGGCAAAAGATATTCCATGCCAACCAAAATGAAAAATGAGCTGGCATAGCCATATTAATATCAGCCAAAATAGACTTTAACAACAAAACTGTTAAAAGAAAACAAAAAGGGACACTATATAATGATTTAAGGGATCAATCCAACAGGAAGATGTAACTATTATAAACATTTATGCACATAGTTACAGGGCACCGGGATATTTAAAAGATATGTTAAGAGACTGAAAGGAGACTAAGACTCCAATACAGTAGTAGTGGGGGAATTCAATACTTCACTTTCAGCAAAGGACAGATCAACCAGACAGAAAATCAACAAAGAAACAGTAGATTTAATTGACATATAGACCAAATGGATCTAACAGATATCTATAAAACTTTTCATCCTGCACTTAAAGAATATAAATTCTTCTCAGCAGTACATGGAACCTACTCTAGGACTGACTACATACTAGGCCATAAAGCAAGTCTTAGCAAATTCAAAAGAATCAAAATCATACAGGCGTCTCTCAGACCACACTGGAATAAAGCTAGAAATCAGCAACTCAGGAATCTCCAGAGCATATGCAAGCACATGGAGACTGAACAACATGCTCCAAATTGAACAGTGGGTCATACAGAAATCAAAAAGAGAAATCAAAACTTTCTGGAAGTAAATGATAACAACACAACATACCAAAATTTATGGGATACAGCAAAAGCAGTGTTAAGAGGAAAGTTTCTATCAATAGGTGCCTACATCAAGAAATTGGAAAGCACCAAATAAATGAGTTATCAATGCATCTCAAGGATCTAGAAAAACTGCAGCAAACCAGACCCAAAACTAGTAGAAGAGAAATAATTAAAATTAGAGAGGAAATCAACAGGATTGAATCAAAAAAAATTACCAAAGTTCAGCAAAATGAAGAGCTGTTTATTTGAAAAAATAAATAAAATTGACACCCCATTGGCCCAACTAGCTAAAAAAAAAGACCCACATCAATAAAATCAGAGATGAAAAAGGGAATGTCATAACAGACACCACAGAAATAAGGAGTCATCAGAAATTACTACAAAGAGTTGTATGCCAACAAGCAGGGAAATCTAGCAGAAATGGATAGATTGCTGAACACATACAACCTACCTAAATTGAACTATGAAGACACAGAAAACCTAAACAGACTCATAAGCAAGTCAGAAATTGAATCATTAATAAAGGCCCTCCCTACAAAGAAATGCCAAGGACCAGATGAATTCACTGCTGAATTCTACCAGACATTTAAAGAAGAACTAACTCCAATTCTCCTCAAACTATTTAAAACAATTGAAAGAGAGGGAATCCTCCCACATTCTTTCTATGACACCAGAATCACCTCAATTCCTGAACCTGAAAAAGATGCAGCCAAGAGAATTACAGACCAATTTCCCTGATGGATAGAGGTCAAAATCCTCAATAAATTTCTGGCTAATAGAATGCAACAACACATCAGAAAGATCATCCACCCAGACCAAGTGGGATTTATCCCTGGTATGCAGGGATGGTTCATCGTTCGCAAATCAATCAAGGCGATACACCACATTAACCAACTACAGAAGAAAAACCATATGATTATCTCAATAGATGCAGAGAAAGCATTCGATAAAATACAACACCCTTTCATGATGAAAACATAAACAAATTGGGTATAAAAGGAACATTCTGCAACACAATCAAGGTAATTTATGAAAAATCCAAGGCTGATACCATATAGGGAAAAGTTGGAAACATTTCAGATCTGTTACTAGCAGGGATGCCCACTCTCACCATTGCTATTCAGTTTAGGACTGGAAGTTTTAGCCAGAGCCATTAGGCAAGAAAAAGAAATTAAAGGGATACAAATTGGGAAGGAAGAATTAAAATTATCCTTCTTTGCAGACAATGTGATCCTTTATTTAGGGGATCCAAAGAATTCCTCTAAGAGACTATTGGAACTCATAGAAGAGTTTGGCAAAGTAGCAGGATATAAAATCAATGCACAAAAATCAACATCTTTTCTAAAAACAGACAATGCCATGGCTGAGAAAGAACTTCTATCTATCTCATTCAAAACAGCAACAATAAAAAAGCAAATACCTTGGAAAAAAGTTGGCTAAGGATATCAAAGATGTCTATGATGAGAATTACAAAACTTTAAAGAAAGAGAAGAGGATACCAAAAAGTGGGAAAATCTTCCATGCTCATGGATTGGAAGAATCAATATCATCAAAATGTCCATTCTTCCAATAGCAATTTATAGATTCAATGCAATACCAATCAAAATACCAAAGATATTCTTCTCAGATCTGGATAAAATGATGCTGAAATTCACATGGAGGCACAGGAGACCTCGAATAGCCAGAGAATCTTATACAACAAAAACAGAGCCAGAGGCATCACAATACCAGATTTCGAGACATACTACAGATTACAGGGCAGTTATAATCAAAACACCACGGTACTGATATAGAAACAGATGGCAAGACCAATGGAACAGAGTAAAAATACTAGACATCAGTCCAAACATCTACAACCAACTTATATTTGATCAAGCAGCTAAAACCTATTCCTAGAGCAAGGACAGTCTCTTCAACAAATGGTGCTGGGAAAACTGGATTTCCACATGCAGAAGTATGAGGCAAAACCCCTACCTTACACCTTATACAAAAATTCAGTTAACATGGATTAAAGATCAAAACCAAAACCTGGAACCATCAAATTATTAGAGAACATCGGAGAAACTCTGCAAGATATAGGCACAGGCAAAGACTTCTTGGAAAAGCCCCTAAAGGCACAGGTAGACAAAGCCAAAATTAACAAATGGGATTACATCAAATTGAGAAGTTTCTGTACTGCAAAAGAAAAGGTCATTAAAGTGAACAGGCAATCAACAGAATGGGAGAAAATAATTGCAAATTATGCAACTGATAAAGGATTAATAACCAGAATCTACAAAGAGATCAAGAAACGCCACAACAACAAAACAATCCATTCAAGAGATGGGCCAAGGACCTCAATAGACATTTTTCAAAAGAAGAAATCCAAACAGCCAACAGACACATGAAAAAATGATCAGGATCACTAGCCATCAGGGAAATGCAAATCAAAACCGCAATGAGGTTTCACCTCACCCCAGTTAGAATGGCTTATGTACAGAAATCTACCAACAACAGATGTCGGTGAGGATTTGGGGAAAAAGGGACACTAACCTGCTGTTGGTGGGAATGCAAACTGGTAAAGCCACTATGGAAGTCAGTCTGGAGATTCCTCAGAAACCTGAAGATAACCCTACCATACAACCCAGCCATCCCACTCCTTGGAATTTACCCAAAGGAAATTAAATTGGCAAATAAAAGAGTTGTCTGAACCTCAATGTTTATTGAAGCTCAATTCACAATAGCTAAGACATGGAATCAACCCAAATGCCCATCAACAGTAGACTGGATAAAGAAATTATTTGATATGTACTCTGTAGAATACTACTCTTCAATAAAAGAAATGAAATCCAGTCATTTGCAACAAAATGGAGGAATCTGGTAAACACCAGGCTGAGTGAATTAATCCAGTCCCAAAGGGACAAATATCGTATGTTCTCCCTGATCTGTGACAACTAACCAAGCACCTACATAGAAAATGGTGGAAGTGAAACTGACACTATGAGGAACAGTGATTTGATCAGCCCGTGTCCTTACTGTCAAGGAAAAACTTACTATTTTATTCTTTTTAGTATTTTCTTTTTCTACTTAATACCATTGATCAATCTCTTTATTTAACACACAATTATTCTTAGCAGTTAGAATCCAACTGAAAATTTATGCCTGTTAAAAATAAGAATGGCAATGAGAGGGAAGAGATGTGCAGTTCGGCAGAGGCTCACTTGAACTTACCCCTAAAGGTAAAGCTAAAAACATGCTATGGACTCCAAATCCCATTAAGTTGGCAGGTACCAATGCCATCTTACTAGTTAAAGTGATCAGTTTACGTTCATAATTAATCATAAAGATAGTATTAAGTGTCAAAGGGATCACATAAATAAGACCAGTGTCTGCTAATACTTGATAGAATTAAAAAGGAGAGAATGACTCAACATGGGAAGCAGTATACAATATACACAGCAGACTCATACAATGGCAAATGCCCTAAACAGCACTCTGGCCTCAGAATCAGCCCTTAAGGTATTCAGATCTGGCTAAAAATCTCATGATAGTTTCTCAGGCATGGAAAGCCAAGACACTGTGGCAAAAAATGACCTAAATGAAAGATCACTGTGAGTGAGAGCCCAGCAGAAACAATGGGCCATCAAAGAAGGAGGTACCTTTCTCTGAACGGAGGGGAGAATTTCCACTTTGATTATGGTCTTGTCTAAATAAGGTCGGGGTTTTTGAACTCAAGAGGCTTCCATAACCTTGACAGCTCATGACAAGAGCCTCAGGTTATTACTGATGTCATAAATGTAAGAGTATCAATTGTTAAATCAAAAACAAGAGTCCCTGTGCACTTACTCCCCATGTAGGATCTGTGTTTAATGTGTTGTACTATGAGAATTAATGGTAAAAATATTTTTCAAACAGTACTGTATACTTTGTGTGTCTGTGTGGGTACAAATTGTTGAAATCTTTACTTAGTATATACTAAGTTGATCTTCTGTATATAAAGATAATTAAAAATAATCTTAATGAAGAATGAGATGGGAGAGGGAATAGGAGGTGGGATGATTTTTGGATGGAAGGGTGGTTATGTGGGGAAAAACAGCTATAATCCAAAAGTTGTACTTTCAAAATTTATATTTATTAAATGTTTTCTAAAAATAAAAAACATAAAAATTGAATCATAAAAAATTGAGAAAGAACAGATATTTAGTCTCAAATGACGAAACCTGATTAAAACTAAGTGAAATGTAAAAGAGGGAACACTACACAGGAGAAATGCAACAGACAGCATCAGCAACATCACTAGTAATGGGAGAAATCAAAAGTGTAGGTTACATGACAGTATGCAATGATCACAGAATCCCTTCTGTTATGCCCTTAACAAAAAGTGTATAATCCTAACCTAATTATACTGAAATATCAGAAAATATCCAATCAGGGACATTCTGCATGATTGGAATTTAGTCTTCAAAAGATCCATGGTCATTAATGTCAAAGAAAAGGAAGGAACTCCTCCAGACTGAAGAAATCTAAGAAAGGCAACAACTAAAAGAAATTCATGGATCTGAGTGGGACTCTCTTATTATCAAGGACATCACAAGACATGTAACAAAACTGGAAAAAAATCTGCAGATACACAGAATAATGTTAACTTTGTGATTCTGAGTGTTTTATTGTATTTAGTATGTCCTTAACTATAGGAAATATATTCCAAAGTAGTCAGAGGTGATGGCATAATGTCAGCAGATGACTCTCACTTTCTTTAAGAGGGCAAATTATTTGTACTAAAACTTATTTTTTTTTTTTAATTTTAAGACTGTTTCCTAAAAGGTAATAAAAATTAAAAAGGAAACATGGAAAGCCATAGGTAAACAATTTCTCCATGAAGAAGGTGTATGAATCAATGCCTAAAGTTAAAATTACATAATTTTGGTAGCACTATAAAATTATATTGCATCCAAGCAATGGTATTGACACTGGCCAGAGTATCAGTGTACCAAAATGATGTCTATCCAAATCATTAGGTTTGTATGTAGTAGCAAAAATTGGCAAATACAAAGAAGCCCTTAATCCCACTAAAGTATTCAATTCAACTTGGTTTTCTGGGTGCTGTATAATGGCCACCATTTGGACAACTGAGTTTGTAAAAGTTAATCATACTGGTTTTCATCTGCAAAATCTGTGCTAAGTTAGTTATACATCCCAACAGTTTCATGTGCTGCAACTGGCCTGCCATTGGGAACAGAAGTTAAGGTGCCGTTTGAAATATCCTGAATCCCTGGTGGAATCCCTAGCAAGACCAGGCTCCCATCCTGATTCCAGCTTCCAATAATGTGTACTCTGGGAAGTGGCGAGTGATAGAACAAGTAATTGGATCCTTGCCACATAAGTAGGATACCTGAATTGAATTCCTGGATCCTGGCTTCAGCACAGCCCACCTATATTTCACTGCAGATATATGGGTACTGTACTATTGGAAGGGGGATCTCTCTGTTTTCCCCCTCTTTTCCCCTTTCCCTTTTTCTTGCTCCCTCCCTTACCACTATCTCTATCTTTCAAAAAATATAAATTGGAAATACAAAATTTCAATTGTAGATACATAACACTAAATGTTTCAGTTAATGAAGATTTTCCCACATAATATATTTAAAAAGAAATAACAGGTGTGTTCCATAAGCAGTGGTCAGTAAAATTTTATAATATAAAGAGCATAAGTAAATGGTAAATGTGTTACATAGCAGTGGTCAGTAATTGTTTGTAATACAGAGCATATTTTTTCTTTAAAATGTGTACATATTCTTTTGACACTTTTAAAAATACACGTTGACTTAAACTGGACTCGTTGGTTCCTAGGTCACTTTTTAAGTTCCTCAGTAGCTGGAAAAAAAAAGAAAGAATTCCATTTTTTAATATCAAAGATGTCATAATTAACTTCTTAAATCAGTACAAGTTGATAATTTCAAGAAAAATTTGTATATATTACTAAAGTACAAAATTAATATTAGATATAATTTGTCTATATTTACACAATGGAATTATTACTGTGAGTTAAATATCAGTGATCCTGTATTTTTCTTCTTTTTCATTCTTTCCTCAGCTTAACAATGTGATTAAAGATGAAGATAATACTGTCCATCTCTAAATAACCATATGCTATGTCTAAAAATATAGATGAAGGGGCCAGAGCTATGGCAGAGAGGGTAAAGCCACCACATCCCATTTGGGCACCAGTTCAAGTCCCAGCTGCTCCACTTCTGATCCAGCTCTCTACTATGGCTGGGAAAGCAGAAGATGACCCAAGTCCTTGGGCCCCCGCACCTGCATGGGAAGACCCAGAGGAAGCTCCTGGCTCCAGCCATGATGGCCAATTGGGGAGGGAACCAGTGGATGGAAGACCTCTCTCTCTCTCTCTCTCTCTCTCTCTCTCTCCCTCCCTTTCTGTGTGGAACTGTAACTTTTAAATAAATAAATACATCTTTAAAAAATATAGATGAAGAGGCAACTTCCCTATGGGGATAGGAATAAAGTAGGGCACTATCATAACACACACAGAAGAGAAATTGTTTCTAATTTTATGTCATTACTGCAGGTTTTTTTAGTGGCAGTGTCATGGAAGTTGACAGTACAAGGAAAAAGTATACCTGATAGATGGAAAGCAGACTGAATGCAAAGAGACAGAGCTCAGGAAGAGAACTTGTGGTATCATAAGTAGGCTGGTTAGTCTTGACAAATGGATTTGTGTTTTTGTTCCTTGCTAAGGATTTTGGAAACTTTCTTGAGGGTAAAAGTAAATGAGCCCAGATGTTAAGTCTACTGTCAAGCAGCTGCTTACGAACTTTGCTTGACTGGCTATGACAAGGACTTAAAATGGCCCTTATGTCACTACGATGCACTTAAGAAGCTGATGATGCCACTGTCTTCTGAAAACAGCTTTCGTAGGTAGGCTGACAGTATCACAGAGACAGCAGAAGCGTACAAAGTGTAGAGTCAGAAAAAGAGAAGCCCATAAACCATTTTGAGATATTTTAAGCTATGGGATATGAAGACTATATAATAAATAAATTCCTCATTATAATGTTGATATGTTCACATAGTTCATTAGCTTTATCTAAAGTAGTGAACCAAAAATAAAAAGGGATGCCACTTGCTACTTACAGTTTATGTCATAAATCAATGCATTCACAAAATTTGACAACTTACCTCCATCTCGTTTGCTACTTAAATTGTGTTGTGCTTTCCACATCTGAAATAAAATTTTATGTATAATATTTAAGTTAAACTAGTTACATTATCATGGGAATAAAGTATCAGTTAAAAATATGGTCCTTAATTCTTTTAAAGACTAGACCAAACTTGAAGATGGCTTAAATAGAAAAACAGTCACATATATTAAACAAAATTCCTAGTGATTTTATGTTAACCTAATAGGGAAATATGATTAAAAAGTACATTTAGCATTAATCTGTTTCATACATATTATTTTAGAAGGTGGCGTTTAATTAGTACAAAGGTTAAAACAAGTCAAGTCAGATTTTACAATAAATGAATGACTTTGTACTTACTAGAACAACTCTGTACTTTATAAAAGATGATTTTTTTCACTTTCATGTGTTTCCATAAACTGAATTTTCCATTACCCACTTCTAGAAAAACTAATTTTTAAGTATTACATGGTATTTTCATCATGGAATATTAAGCAAATAAGTAAAGAAAGTGGTATTGTCATAATGTCATGTAAAAATTCTACTGGGAAAACATTAGATAAAAAAACCATCCTGTGTATATTATAATAACACAACAGTACTGTATTCATATGGACACGAGTATTCAGAAAATTCTACTTTTCAAATTCAATTGTTAGATGCATGACTTTCTAGAATGAGAAATAAGGAAACCAATGTATAACTCTTTAATTTTCATTTCTTTTAGGAAGTTAGCAATGGGGCATGCATTGTAGACCAGCAAGGTAAACAGCTTCTCTGATGCCAGCATCCTATATTAAGGCATCGACTGCTCCGCTTTCATTGCAGCTCTCTGATAAAGCACCTGGGAAAGCAGCGAGAGACAGCCTGAGTGGGCCCCTAACACCCATGTAGGAGACCTGGGTGGAGTTCCAGGCTCTGGCTTTGGCCAGGCCCAGCCCTGTCCATTGTGTCCATTTGGGGAGTGAAGACGCAAATGAACCTCTCTGTCTCTCCCTCCCTCTCTCCATCTCTGCCTTTAAAATACATGTTGTAAAAATGTGGTCAAATTTTGAAACATTTGTTTTTTTAAGTTTGATCATATTTTTTAAAAATTATTTAATATAAACACATTTCATACAATTCACAAATACAGTTCTAAGAAGTTATTAATTTTAATTATCCACTTAATTATGAAATGTGAAGAAATATTTCAAAATATGTTGCAGCTGTCTCTAGAATATTCTTACTTAAATATTTTATATAAAAGTTATTATCTAATAAAATATTCCAACAGGCTTTAAATACTCCTCCTACACACACATAACATAATAAATAGTTGATGGAGATCATGATAAAGTAATATAAATACCTTTATTCTGGCATGAAGAAAAAATTTTGTTGACTCCTATATTGTTCAATGTTCTGAAAAGATCTTCCCCATGAAGTTGAGGTGTCAAGATCCTGAAGGGCAAACTTTAGAAATTGAACAATGTGTCAACAGCATCACCAAGTAGAATATGGGGGGGGGGGAGAATAACTCACTACAATATGTTGGAAAGAACAGTTACTGGTAGAATCTTATGTTATCATAAATAAAAATTACATAAAGTATAAATCGCATTCTTACATAATTTGAATGAAGGAACTACCAATGTAATATTATTTTCCTCAATAGTCCTCCTATATATATTTCCTATGTATAATAGATGATATTATCTTATATTACACTCAAAAATATTTAATAGTATATGTTTTACATAGAAAAAATGAGATGTCCTGCTTGAAAAGTTCCTTACTTTCATGTTAAAGAAACTGTAACTTTATAGAGAACATTTTTGTAAAGCAATTTCAGCAAGATCATATGTGTTTTTAGATGACATGATTTATGTGGACAAACCTAAACACTCCACCAAAAAGCTGTTAGAATTGATAAACCAATTCAGTAAAGTTGCAAGTTACAAAATAAATATACAAAATCAAGTGCTTTTTCTAGGTTAATGATGAACTCACAGAAAAAGAAACCAAGAAAGAAATTTCATTCACTGTCAACAAAGAAAAAAGAAATTTCATTCACAATAGGCACCAAAAAATCAACTGTTTAGGAATAAATTGAGCCAAAGAAGTGAAAGGTGTATACAATGAAAAGTATCAAACATTGAAGAAGAGGTCATTAAGGACTCCAAAAAACGGATACCACTTGCTCATGGATTGAAAGATTCAAAATCATTAAAATGTCTATTCTATATAAGCAATCTACAGATTCAGTGCAATCCCTATCAAACTACCAATGACATTCTTTACAAAACTAGAAAAAGCAATCCTAAAATTTGTATGGAATCACAAAAGACCCAGAATAGTGAAAGTAATCCTGAATGAGAAAAGTCAAGCTGGAGGCATCTACCTGACTTCAAAGCATACTACAAAGCTATAGTGATCAAAGCAGCATAGTACTGGCATAAAAACCAATACATCTCTGCGAGTGAGATCCCATTGGAAAGAACAGATCATCAAAGAAGGAGGTACCTTTCTCTGAAGGGAAGAGAGAACTTCCACTTTGACTATGACCTTGTCTAAATATAATCAGAGTTGGTGAACTCAAATGGCTTCCATAGCCTTGGCAACTCATGACAAGAGCCTAGGGTGATTACTGATGCCATAAACAAGAGTGTCAATTTGTTAAGTCAACAACAGGAGTCACTGTGCACTTACTCCTCATGTAGGATCTCTGTCCTTAATGTGCTGTACATTGTGATTTAATGCTATAACTAGCACTCAAACAGTACTTTATACTTTGTTTTTCTGTGTGGGTGCAAACTGATTAAATCTTTACTTAATTTATACTAAATTGATCTTCTGTATATAAAGAGAATTGAAAATAAATCTTGATGTGAATGGAAGGGGAGAGGGAGCGGGAAAGGGGAGGGTTGTGGGTGGGAGGGAAATTACGGCGGGGGGGGACATTGTAATCCATAAGCTGTACTTTGGAAATTTATATTCATTAAATAAAAGTTAAAAAAAAAACAATACATAGAATGATGGAACTGAACAGAAAGCCCAGAAATTAATCCGTATACATACAAGCCAACTGATTTTTGACAAAAGTGCTCAGACCAAACAGTGGAAGTAAGGATAGTCTCTTGAACAAATGGTGCAGGCAAAACTGGATTTATATGTGTACAAGAATGAAATTAGATCCATACCTATCACCATATTCAAAAATAAACTCAAGATGGATAAAAGACTTAAATTTTAGACCTGAAACTATGAAGTTGCTGGAAGAACACATAGCAAAATCACTCCAAGACATTGCTGTCGGGGATGGCTTATTGGATAAGATCCCCAAGCACAGCCAACGAAAGCAGAACTAAATAAATGGGGCTATGTCAGACTCAGAAGCTTTTGCACAGCAAAGAAAATAATCAATAGAGTGAAGAGACATCCAAACGAATGGGGAAATATTTGCAAATCACTTTTCTGACAAAGGATTAATATTCCAGATATATTAGTAACTTTAAAAACTCAACAATAATAAATAATCCAGTTGAGAAATGGGCAAAGGACTTTAATAGACGGTTCTCAAAAGAAGAAATACAAATGGCCAACAAACATGTGAAAACAGGCTCAGCATCTCAAACCATCAGGGAAATGCAAATCAAAACCACAATGAGCTATCACCTCACCCCTGTCAGAATGGCTAAAATCCAAAACAGAGAGCAACAAGTGCTGGTGAGGATGTAGAGAAAGGGGAACACTTATACACTATTGGTGGAAATATAAATTACTAAGCCCCTGTGGAAAATAGTGTGGAGATACCTGAAAAAAAAAAAAAACAACTAGAACTAGATTTGCCATAGGATCCAACAATCCCACATTGGGTATATCTCAAAGACTTGAATACTATTAAGAGATACCTTCATAATTATGTTCATAGAAGCTCTTCACAAGAGCCAACATTGGAAATCAATGAAGCTGTCCACCATCAGAAAAATGGATAAAGAAAATGTGCTAGATATACACAATGCAATATTATTCAGGTATAAAGAAGAGAAGAAAATTCTACCATTTGAAGCCAAATGGATGCCACTGGAGGACACCATGATGACTGAAATAAACCAGACCTAGAAAGACAAATACTGCATGCTCTCCTTTATTTGTAGGGGCTAAAATTAAAAGTAGAATAAAGAAAAAATGTCTGTGTGTATTAGCATTATTGAAAATACTATTTTGTAAACATTTGTTATATATCTTTGTGAAACCAGTGGTTAAATGTGTTCTATTACTCTAGTTTCAATGATCTGTGACTACTTCAAAATTTATTGTACATTATTTTTATACCCATTGTCTATTTTTCCCACTAAACTAGGGTCTTTTGCTTTTTACTTGTTAAACTTCTTATTCTGGGAAGTGTTAAGCCTTTGTACTGTAATGTAAATTTGAAATGTTATCTCAAAAACTAAAGAAAAAGGGGGGGGGGAGTTTGGGAGGGAGAGATGGGGAGAATGTAAAGGTGGAGGGGAAAGTTATTAGGTCCTTAGGATTACATGTACAAAGTAAAATGAGTCTGTTAAAAACTAATTAAAAGTTAAAATTAAAAAAAACACTTAAAATTTTTAGAAATTTTAATGCAATCAATAAACCCCAGGATTGGGGGGAAAAATGAATACATGGATGGTGTGCATTGTGGTGTGACAGGATGACATCAGAGTATCTAGGGATCAGATCTCATCCATTATTCAAATCCAGCTTCTTACTGGTGTGCCTGCATGGCAGCAGATTATGGCAATGATGCCTGGGTTTATGCTACACTTGTTAGAGACCCAGATGGAGTTCCAGGCTCCTGATTCAGCCTGGTCCAGTCCTGGTAGTTGCCAAAATTCAGGGAGTGAACCACTGGATGGAAGATTTCTTGCTCTCCCTGTTGCTCTATCATTCACATGTATAGATGGATGGATGGATCGATGGATGGACGGATCGATGGATGGATGGCTAGGTGAATGTTAAAGTAATGGGTACTTGTAGAAGTGGACTCTCTTTACAAAAATTCTCCTCCAGGCTTTCATTCTTTGCTGCTTTACACCAGATATGACAGCTGAGGACAACTGCCTTTGAGAACCAGGTAAGATATACAATCTCATAGTGTAAAACCAAATATCCAGAGTATAGGGAGGGATCTTCCCTTCAAAGAGCAATTAGTCAAAGGGCCTTGAGTGTTGAATACTGTTTTCATCCTTACTGGTAGGAGGTTGCTGTGGTTCAGCTCATACCCACAAGTGAAAACTTTCAAATATCAGATGACCTTTTAAAAGACACTTGCATGGCAGGTATTTGGTGCAGAGCTTAAAATGCTGCTTGGATCACCTGAGTCCAGTGTCAGATGACCAATTTATGTGCAGGCTGCTGCAATTCCAATGAACTCAGAAAGGGAAAGGGAGTGCCACTTGCTACCTAAAAGTCAACAATTCCAACAAGAAAATTACTAAAAAGATCAATATGAAACCAAAATGGAAATGTGTTTTTCTCCCTTGAGTTTGCAGTCTTTCTGAAAATTCTTTTTAAATAACAGTTTAAAGATGGAGAAGAGTTGGAGAGATATTTCAGCAAGTGAACTCCATAGCAGTAACAAAGCACATCAAATACAGAAACAAATGTACTCACTCAGTAATGATGTACTGACAGGCTATGGCTAAATTATACTTAAGATTGCTGCTCAGAAAATAATGCAGCATTGTCTTTTAGAGATTAATTCCATAGCTATGAACACTGCACATATGCACACCTCTCTATAGTTTTTCAGTAATTATTAGTATGTTTAAATTATAGTTTTGACATCCTGCTGTATTTGAGGGAGAACTCAAATCTTTTATAAATCAGTATGTGGGACTGGCACTGTGGCACAGCAAGTTAAGCTGCTGCCTGCAGCTCTGGCATCCCATATGGGTGTGAGTTCAAGTCCTGACTGCTCTGCTTCCACGCAGTCTATCTCCCTGCTGATGCGTTTGGGAAAGCAGTGGACGATGGTCCAAGTGTTTGTAAGCTGTCACCCATGTCGGGAACCTGGAAGAAGCTCCTGGCTCCCGGCCTCAGCTTGGCCAAACCCCAGCCATTGTGGTCATTCAAAGAGTGAACCAGTGGATGGAAGATTGATTTGTATCTCTACCTCTCTTCTCTCTCTGTAATTCTGTCCATCACATAAATATTTTAAGAACTAGGAAATATGCACTGAGTTTAAACAAAATCAAGTTAGTTTGCCCATTTAAACTGTTGTAGTTCAAGATAGAATTATAAATATTTTAACATACAGAGGAAATTATACTTGCCAGTTTATAAATTACACTGTTTTTATAATTTTGCAAATATTTTTACAGTTTTACAAGTATTAAATACATGTACTTTGTTGCAGAGAAAAGGATTTGGAAGCAGTTTCTTGACAAGCAGATTAAGTTTTACCCTATAAAAACTGGTCTCAATATTTTATATTTCAATGGTCAACAAAGATTTCTATATGCAAAATATCCAACCAGTGGATAATTTTCAGGCTAATTTGCATTCTTGTTATTTTATAATAATGTGTTTGTATAACAAATAATAAAATTATAGAATCACTTATACACAGGCCAAAACATGTTAGGATAAAATTAGAATTCCAGTTTGGAATGAAAATTTAGCAAAAAACATACATGTAGCAACTTATTATCACTGTAAGTGTGTTAAGTGGCAAGGTTAAACTTCATATAATGGTGAGAGATTCAAAAAATGCTCAATGTTAGGAACATGGAGAAACCTTGCTTTAACAACAGTCATAGTGAAATCATAGGCGAAAGCATTAACTTATCATTTTTCTTAAAATTAGAATATGCTGATAGATCCTACGAATAATACAAAATACTCAACTCTTAAAAATAAAGGAGATGGGTAAAATAATTCAGTTATTTTCTTAATGTGTTGCTTTCTGGAATCAAAGCTAAAATCTGTTAATTTGGTTGTATGGATGTCCCATTCATAACCCTACTCTTTTCTATCATTTAGATAGTATGTTATCACCTCTCATAATATTATTAGATTTTTCCAAGTAGAAATAACTCAATCTACCACAACTGTAGAAAACATGTGTTTTTGCAAATAAGGATTTTGTGAACAATGGAAAAATGCCTAGAAACTCTTCCAAGGCATTTTGCAGTGGTGTATTGTGATAGAATAGTGATTTTTACCTAAGTCTAGTATGATTTTGCAAATTATTGCCTCATTAAGAAACCAAGTATATTGTGGACCTACTATGATAAGCTTAAAATAAACTACTTAAACTTTTCTAGAAATATTAAAAAATAAGCACTGGTTTTATTTTAAAAAAGTGGGGATATATTTCCTGAAAAAAATCCTCCATTATTCTCACATATGTATGTATTCTTTCATCATCTATTGTAAAATCATATATCACCTTAATTTTCTGGTTGTAATTACTGACAATGTCTCATATTTGCATCATGATTAACACTGTACAGAAGTATTTAGCATCCATTTTTATTTTATATTCTGTAGCCCATTTTTATGACTCTGAAGCACTTGCACCCAGATTCTTTCCTTTTGTTTTTCAGAACAGAATGAAACTAAGCTCACAAAATGGTGAAAAAACAGCTGTGATCTTATAATTTATGAACAAAAAAACCATTATATTTGTCTCCATTTAAGATTTTGCTGCAATGCTAAGAAAATTCGAATATGCTAGACTATGATTTATCATCAAGTCAACTTAGAAAACAAAGTTGAGGGGCCAGAGTAATGGTACAATGTATTAAGGTGCAGTTGGCAATGCTGGCATCCACTATTAGACCCAGTTTGAGTCTTGGCTGCTCTGATTCTGACCCAATGTCCCACTTATACATCTGGTAAAGACACTGAAGTTGGTCCAGACAACTACCTTCTATATGGGAGATAAGGATGGCTTCTGGCTTCAGATTGGCCCAGACCTGGCTATTACAGCCATTTGGGGAGTAAACCAATGGTGGCAAGATCTCGCTTTCTCTTTCTCCCTCCCCATTCTTACTGTCTATCTCCTTCTAATTGGCTTTCAAATAAATAAACATTAAAAGTAAACCAGGCTAAGCCATCATTCAAAATGGGCTTTTGCAATTTTTCTCTTAAATAAAAATATCTTAAATAGGATTCCAAGTATAATCATGTGTATTAATGGAAATATTTTAAGAAAATACAAATAGAGTCTAGCTGCTATTTGTAGTTATTTATTTTCTCTTTAACACAATTGTTTTATTATTTGTAATGTCCCCCCAATCATAAAAATGTCAAAATTAGGTAAATGTGTTAAATGCGGTCAACAGGGTTTTAACAACTTTAAAATTGGTACAATGTTCCACAATCAGATCCAATTTAAGTTGCCAGAAATGGACTGTAATCATTGTCACCACATGGTTGGATTGGAAGGTCTGTGTTACATCTCCAATGGAGAATGACAATATGTGGCTTTATATAGGATCCTGGATAGAAAAACATAATTGATTCTGTTGATGTAGTTGCAATTTAAAGATCTGATATCATTGCCATCATAACGATCAACAATTCAAGTGATGGATAAGATAGGCATAAGTGAACTTCCTTTTAAATAATGCAATTATATATTTGATTTAACTACTTAAAATCTATTGTACAATTACCAGGCCAACAGATTCATTTTATAAAAGTTGAACTAAACTTGCTATAAGTAAGGCAGTAATTCAGGATGTGTTCTTATGGAAGAAAATGATCAAAAGCATTTGCCTTGGATTACTTTTTTAATGCTCATTTCTTTTCAGCTACTTGAAAGGCAGAGTGACAGTGAGACAAAGAGAGGTGCTTCATCTGACAGCTAACTCTCCATATGCCCAAAATAGCTAAGGCTGGATTAGGCTGAATCCAGGAAGCTGAAAACTCATTTGAACCTCTTTCATGGGTGACAGGGGACCAAGCACTTGAACCATCATCTGCTACTTCCCAGGATGCATTGGCAGGAAGCTAGATTGGAAGTGGAGGATCCAGACACAAAGTAGTACTCAGATATGGGTCAAGGACATCTCCAGGATGACCCAAGTCACAGCACCACCACAACACTCACCCCTGGACTCTTTAAATAATGAACACCCATCTGTGATGAAATGTTTGCTAATCATTCACTATGATTAGAAGTGTAAAATGTGATGGTGCACAAAACTAAAAAGGGTCTTGGACCACAAATGAAAATCAAGTTAAAAATATGTTAGCAGATCTCAAAGTATATCTTTAGTTACTAGGTAAAAATATTCAATTATCAAAACCTAACTTAAAGCAGTTTTGAAATATTTGTAAATATGTCAGTTTGGCTGTATTTGCTAAGTTTATTAAATAGTTGCAAAATATTGAGGATGGCACTGTGGCATAGTGGACTAAGCTTCTGCCTGCAGTGTCGGAATCCCATACAGGTGCTGGTTCTTGTCCCCATTGCCCCTCTTCTGAGCCAGCTCGCTGTTATTGCCTGGGAAAGCAGTGGCAGATGGTCAAGGTGCTTGGACCCCTGCACCTGCATGGGAGACCTGGAGAAAGCCACTGGTTTCTGACTTCAGATTGGCTAGGCTCGAGCTTTGGCACCCATTTGGGGAGTGAATCGCAAATGGAAGATCTCTCTCTCTCTCCCTCTGTCTGTAACTCTGCTTCTCAAATATTATCCCTCTTAGTAGTTTTTTTTTTTGTCTGTTCTACTTATTATGACTGGTTTAATTCTGTAATTAATACACAGTTATTCTTAAGTGTTGAAATTTAACTGAAATGTGATCCCTGTTAAACATAAGAGTGGGAATAAGAGAGGGAAGAAATGTACAGTTTGGGACATGCTCAAGCTGACTTGCCCCAAATGGTAGAGTTAGAAACATACCAGGGGACTCCAATTTAATCCCATCAAGGTGGCATGTACCAATGCCATCTCACTAGTCCAAGTGATCAATTTCAGTTCACAATTGATCATAATGAAAGGACTAAGAGTCAAAGGGAGCACATAAACAAGTCTAGTACCTGCTAATACTAACCGATAGAATAAATAAAGGGGAGAGTGATCCAACATGGGAAGCGAGATACTCAGCAGACTCATAGAATGGTGGATGTCCTAAACAGCACTCTGGCCTCAGAATCAGCCCTAAAGGCATTCCGATCTGGCTGAAAAGCCCATGAGAGTATTTCAGGCATGGAAAGCCAAGACACTCTGGCAAAAAAAAAAAAAAAAAAAAAAAAAAAAAAAAAAAAAAAAAAAAAAAAAAAAAAAAAACAAACAAAAAAACACAACAACACCTAAATGAAAGATCTCTGTGAGAGAGATCCCAGTGGAAAGAACAGGTCTTCAAAGAAGGAGGTACCTATCTCTGAAGGGAGGAGAGAACCTCCACTTTGACTATGACCTTGTCTAAACAAGATAAGAGTCGGAGAACTCAAGGGGCTTCCATAGCCCCTGGTGCATAGGGAGATTACTGATGCCATAAACAGGAGTGTCAATTTGTAAAGTCAACAACAGGAGTCACTGTGCACTTACTCCTCATGTAGGATCTCTGTCCTTAATGTGCTGTACATTGAGACATAATGCTATAACGAGTACTCAAACAGTATATTTCACTTTGTGTTTCTATGTGAGTGCAAACTGTTGAAATCTTTACTTAATGTATACTAAACTGATCTTCTGTAAAAAAAAAAAAAGAAGAAATTATCAATTCCCAACTTGACTCTCACTGGGATTAAACATGACAATAGGTCTGATCTGATTTCATCCTCATTTAAAAAATCATCTATTATTTTTCACTTTATGTTTCTGTGTGGGAGCAAACTGTTGAAATCTTTACTTAATGTATACTAAACTGATCTTCTGTATATTAAGAGAATCGAAAATCAATCTTGATGTGAATGGAAGGGGAGAGAGAGTGGGAAAGGGGAAGGTTGCGGATGGGAGGGACGGTATGGGGGGGGGGGAAGCCATTGTAATCCATAAGCTGTACTTTGGAAATTTATATTCATTAAAGAAAAGTTTAAAAAAAAAGAATCTGCTCTTTGTGTATATACTTAACTGAGCATGGGGTGGAATCTGTTGTTTGTTTATATGCTCAACCTTTGCAAGGACTGTGCCTGTGACATGACACACATAGCAAATCCTGTCTCCCTGAATGAGTGGCTGAGGGGTTGAGAACTTGGGTGTATTTGTTGAATTTGTATTTTATCTTCCTGCAGGAAGGAATGTCAACCATAGCGAGTAAGAAGGGCTTAAAAGATATCGCCGTCACCCACGTTGCTCCACACCAGCCAGTGAATAAATATGCGTTCAACTATGATCGTGGATTGGACAATGGTAACATGGGTAGTGAGTGCCTATCCTTTGAAACTTAACATTAAAATACAATGAACAGAAATGAGTAGCTCTGAATTGGATATCCATTTATTTTGAGGGTTTTCTTTGGCTTTTTTTAATATAACCAACTTTTTCCTGAAACAGCTTCAACCCTCTGAAATTCATCCTTACTATTCGTTTTATTTCACTGAAATATTCATTTCATTGCAATATTCATGAGTGGAGAGAGACACGCCTTTATGTAAAATAAAAGTTAAAAAAAAGAAAAAAATATATTTAAAAAATAGCTGCAACATGCGTGTCATGTCTACATTAATGGGGATAATTACAACCATTACTAGCATACATATGTCAATCAAACTAAGTACTTCAACAAACTAAAAATAAGAAGTATATGAACAACCTGAAACCCAAGAAAAAGAGGCAATATATCTAACCGTGTCCAAAGACTCTGCAGTGTTGTGATGTGAAGCCTGAGTTGCTGAAGTAGGAGTCTCCAAGTTCTGTTGTGGAGTAAGATCTCTGCTGAGCCAGAAACTATTAGCACAATTTCCAACGCTATGTGAAGCTACTGAAGTTTGCGTAGTAACAGACTTGGTTAATGTTCCAGTCTGTTGTTTCTCCAGGAGAAAATTTTTAGTTCTGACCTCTGCTAATACTTCATTAACTCTGTGAAGATTGAAAGGACCAATGGTTAGTATTTCATTCTCCCCTTAATAATTCTTACATGAATTTCATTTTTTAAAAGTAAGAGTCAATGGGCATGCACAATAAACAGTGTTTTAATACTGAAAATGTGTTACAGCACAGTTTCTGTATAATTAAGGTCTTTTAAAGTTAAAAATTTCACAACGTGACTCAAACCCAGTACAAGGGAGAAGGATGCCTGTCAATGCTGTATGACTGATCTGGTGACATCTGCTTCCTCCCAAAAGGCTCTATTCTCAAAATCCTTGCACATGCCATTAGAAATATTTTATTTAAATAACAATTCTGATATAATGGATGATGATTTCTTCGATGCTAGTAAACATTTTCTAATATATAAATATTTCAAAACATCATGTTTTGCCACTTAAATATATGAAACAGTAACTTTTTTTTTTTTTTTACAGGCAGAGTGGACAGTGAGAGAGAGAGGAGAAAGGTCTTCCTTTTGCTGTTGGTTCACCCTCCAATGGCTGCCGCAGCCGGCGCACTGCAGCCAGCGCACCGCGCTGATCTGATGGCAGGAGCCAGGTACTTATCCTGGTCTCCCATGGGGTGCAGGGCCCAAGTACTCGGGCCATCCTCCACTGCACTCCCGGGCCACAGCAGAGAGCTGGCCTGGAAGAGGGGCAACCGGGACAGAATCCAGCGCCCCGACTGGGATTAGAAGTCGGTGTGCCGGCGCCGCAAGGCGGAGGATTAGCCTAGTGAGCCGCGGCGCCAGCCTGAAACAGTAACTTTTTAAAAAGGATAGAAATCATTGTATTGAAAACTAAGTTAGAGATTTAGAATACCACCAAAGACATTTTCAGGTGCTTACTTATTTTTTTTTTAATTTTTTTGACATGCAGAGTGGACAGTGAGATAGAGACAGAGAGAAAGGTATTCCTTTGCTGTTGATTCACCCTCCAATGGCCTCCGTGGCTGGCATGCTGCAGCCAGTGCACTGCGCTGATCCGAAAGCAGGAGCCAGGTGCTTCTCCTGGTCTCCCATGTGGATGCAGGGCCCAAGCACTTGGGCCATCCTCCCCTGCACTCCCTGGTCACAGCAGAGAGCTGGCCTGGAAGAGGGGCAACCGAGACAGAATCCGGCGCCTCAACCGGGACTAGAACCCAGTGTGCCAGAGCTGCAAGGCGGAGGATTAGCCTAGTGAGCCGCGGCGCCCGCTTCGGGTACTTACTTTCAAAAAAGCCCTGCTTTTTTCACCCACTTTTTGGGAGAAATTAAGCAAATGCTTAATTTTTGGCATTGGGAGATAATTCAGAACAATGACTGTGGGGAATGAGATAGCCAAGTAGGTATTCAGCAACAACTAAAGCAGCTAGGAAGACATGAAAGGTGGGACTTGCTCTTTCTTCCAGACACTATACTTTCCTTCCTCTCTTTCTTAATCTTTCTCAAGGCATCCTTTAGTGGATTACCAATAAAGGTAATATAAAGGATTACAATAAAGGAAAGGTAACTAGACAAGTGCCATATTGTACCAACAGGTGGAGGAGGGGGAAGAAGAGATGCTAGACACTTAAGTTGTAATCCTGAACTTAAGTTAACAGAGTTGTTAACATTTACATAAATTGTTCTGCACTACAAATTTACTGGTAATTTCATTTACTAACATTATTTTCCAAAATCACTTTGTCTAGGTAGATTATATCCTTACTAATCTCAGGAACCTGTTTCACTAAGAATTATGCTTTAGTGGCAAATTAGCAAATGTAAGCTATTGTCTGCGATTCTATGTTTTGACTTACTCATTTACTTGCTTTGAAAAAGCTTTTGCAACCTGAATGATCTCATCTTGTTTTCTTCTCACATCTTCAAATCCCTCTAGAAGGAGTTGCTTATATTCGTCCAATTCTTTAGAAATGGCTTCCTGAGGAGCTTTCATTTTGGAGAGTGTAGATATCCCAACATGGATTCTGTGTTCTTTTTGTATACTTTTTGAAATGTCATCACTCTCCATTAGATACTCTGAACTTTTTTGACATGATGTTTTTTTCTAAAGCAAAATAAAAAGGTAATTTAAAAAATCATTAAAATATATATTAATGTTTTTATTTATTTCTTTTAGTTTTGAATCAGTGATTCTGAGAGAAATTTTAAAGTAAAAAACAAGCCAAAGTTTAAAATATTTATCTCAATACACATTGACTGAAATTTGAATTCTAATGAAAATAATACCATTATTACATTACTACTCATGTAAATTAGTTATCAAAGAATAGAAGCATCGATTAAAAGTGAATAGCAATTAAAGCAACTAAAACTATACTATAATTCCTAAATTACGATTTTCCCCTTGAGGTTAATGAGAAATCACAATTCAGAGGATAAAAGTTTATGATGTGATCTGTATACTTTTGTGAATGAAAATGTTTCAGTCAATGAAACTGACTTGTCATCCTTTGATGTTTTCCACAAAATAAGGGCACATATTAAACAACAGCAAGAGAAAAGCTTGATGGAGTTTCCCTGGTACTGAGTGGAGAAGGAGTCATTTCCCTCAAATAAAACCATTAACTGATACTTAAAAGTAGTACATTTAGAGCATGTCTACAAACCCTTTGACAATTTTTCCATGAAATTTTCTCTCCTGAATGTGAGCTGGACAAAGCAATGTGTATCTAGTGAACAGAATAGGGCACACATGCTGAGTGACTTTTGCTAGGCTGTAAAATGTGATGCTGCTTCCACCTGAATCTCTCAAGCAAACTCGGACTTAGAAATTAGCCACCCAAAGACGAGAAAGTGAAACAACATATTGATATTCCAACTGATGTCCCAGGTAAGGTCCAAAAAAAAGCAACTATCAACATCAAACAAAGCTGGCATTGTGTACAGTATATTGAGCTGCTGGCTGTGATGCTGGAATTCCATACTGGAGCACTGGTTCAACTCCTTGGTGTTCTGCTTCTGGTTCAGCTCCCTACAAATGTGCCTGAGAGGGCAACACAAGGTGGTGCCCCAGATACACTAGATGGTGACACTAGATACAGGGAGTTGTAACTTTAGGAAATTGAAACAAAGACTAAAATAGGTTAAATGCCTTCAGACCAAAGGGAGGTGGAAGCTGAAAGGGCCTACAAAAGAGGAAGAATGAAAACCAAAAGGACATCAAAGAGACTGTGTGGAAACTTGAGGTTTTGAAGGAACTGTCAAGAAAGGATACCAAGACCTGGAAGACAAGGGCCCCATTCTTCAGGAATCTGAAGGTAAAACTGATGTGAGAGATAAACTAAAGAAAGACTACCAAATTTAAAGGAGCTATGACTTATTGGGTTCAAGTATCTAAATCCATATATGTGAATTACAGCATCTCCACATAACAAATCACCATGCAATTGTAAAAAAAAAAAAAGTAAAATAAAAGGTGATTTCTGGAATAAAATCAAATCCAGAGTGCTGCTAGGCAAACAGGATCCAGAGATGAAGCAAAGATGATGACTGTACAACGGACAATAAAACTTCAGAAAAACTTTAGGTGGTGCCTCAAATCACCGTATGGGTCTTAGGAGTTAAAGAACATTCACGATACTGTCCTATTCTGGCTCTTCTGGAAGCCCAAGGTGAAGAGATTATGTCAAAAAGATTCATGGGAGTGGGCATCAGAGTGCTTTTGGTTTTTACTTGCCTATTGCTCCTGAGTCTACCATTCTGTCAGTGTAGGCACTGGAAGGAAGCAGGGATGGCTCAAGTAATTGGGTTCCTATAAATCATGTGGGACCCCTGGCTTGAGTTCCCAGCTCTCAGCTTTAGCCTCACATGAGATCTGGTTATTTTAGGAGTAAACCAGTAAATAGGAATGTTTTGTGTGCTCTTTATCTTGCTCTCACACACTCTCTCTCCCCTAACTTCTTCTTTGTCTTAGGTAAAATCAAATTTTCAAAAGGTAGTATTTCTGAATATTTAGTGTCTAGTAGGATGAACTCCAATAAAATCACAGGAAGCTCCATTTTTCCAGAGGGTTGTATTAGAAAATCCAGTAGTTTCTAGTTTGCAATAAAAATAGAGAGAGGGCAGAATTAAAGGAGTCCTCTAACCTTGGAAGTTTGTTTTCTCTTTTTTTTGACAGGCAGAGTGGACAGTGAGAGAGAGAGACAGAGAGAAAGGTCTTCCTTTACCGTTGGTTCACCCTCCAATGGCCGCCGCGGCTGGCGCACTGTGGCCGGCGCACCATGCTGATCCGAAGGCAGGAGCCAGGCGCTTCTCCTGGTCTCCCCTGGGGTGCAGGGCCCAAGCACTTGGGCCATCCTCCACTGCACTCCTGGGCCACAGCAGAGAGCTGGCCTGGAAGAGGTCATACATTTTTATGTATCAAATATAATATGCATATATGTGCATATACATGCAATAGGTACACAAATATATTTAAAACAGTTAAATGCATACAGTATATACATGTGGAGGGATACACAAAGAAAATTAGCACATCTCATGAAATATTTTATAGCTAAAAATATAAATTTTAATTTTATGAAAGAATGATGCTGATATATTTTAAATATTTGAATATTTGGATGTTTAAGATCGTTACCAAAAATGGAAATATTATCAAAGACAGCAAATATATCTCCAGAAAAACAAGCTGAAGATACATTAAGAAGAATTCAGTTGACATTATGTACCAGGGCATTGTTATTACTGTTTATGAAATCATGAAACAGAAAATGTTATATTCTGGGATTCAAAAAATATAAAAGGTTCCAGATGGTTCTGTGAGTTTCAGAAGTAAACTTTGGCAGGGTACAGTTCAATTATGAAAACATAAGAAAATGTGTATTTAGGCTTTAATATAGCCAAACTATAGATAAGTTAATTAAAGAATAATTGATATAATCTGAAATACTAAAATCTTACTGAGTTATCTTGTCTCCTAAATCACCATTTTTCTTCATCTCTTCATCCAGTTTGTCCTGCAGAGCTTGATTTAACTCAGCAAGCAGCATTATGTGTTGCTGTTCATCTTTAAACTTAAGAAAATGTGCAAATTATTTTTTAAAATGTAGGCTTCTTTCTAAAAGTATTATTCCCCGTGAGTTAATGAGTAATATTCTATAAAATCTGATGATAATCAGATTTCAAAAATAATGACTTCCCAAAAAACAGTTCAAGTTGACTTACACTTTCAATACTATCTTTTGTGGATTTCAAATTATCAAAATTCATTCATTAAAGATAGAGGTACAGTGGCTATGATGCTACTAGAGATTTCTGCAACCCAAATCAGAGTGTCTGCATGGAGTCTGGCCAACTTGGATTCTAATCTAGATTCCTGCTAATGAACACTCAGTGAAACAGCAAATGATGTCTCAAGTGCTTGGATCCTGCACCTACATGGTAGAACTGGATTAAATTCTGGGATCCCAGCTCTAGGCTACTGTATGTATTTTAGTAGTGGACCCATAAATCAAAGATCTCTTTCTCACCCCCTCTCTCATTTTCACCTTGTCCCTCTCTTTCTTTCTAGTAAAAATGAAAAACAAATACAGAGTTTAAAGAACCAAATACTGTTAATGAATTATTTTTAACAGCAATTTTTAAATTTTTTTTTTTTTACAGGCAGAGTGGACAGTGAGAGAGAGACAGAGAAAGGTCTTCCTTTTGCCGTTGGTTCACCCTCCAATGGCCACCGCGGCCGGCACACTGCAGCCAGCACACTGCGCTGATCCTATGGCAGGAGCCAAGTACTTATCCTGGTCTCCCATGGGGTGCAGGGCCCAAGTACTCGGGCCATCCTCCACTGCACTCCCTAGCCACAGCAGAGAGCTGGCCTGGAAGAGGGGCAACCGGGACAGAATGCAGCGTCCCGACCGGGACTAGAACCCAGTGTGCCAGTGCCGCAAGGTGGAGGATTAGCCTAGTGAGCCATGGCGCTGGCCGCAATTTTTTTAATTTTAAAATTTTTTAAAGATTATTTTATTTATTTATTTGAGAGGTAGAGTTACAGACAGTGAGAGGGAGAGACAAGAGAGAAAGCCCTTCCTTCCATTGGTTCACTACCCAGAAGACCACAATGACCAGAGCTGTGCCAATCCAAAGCCAGGAGCCAGGTGCTTCTTCCTGGTCTCCCAAGTGCATGCAGAGGCAGAAGCACGTGGGCCATCTTCTACTGCTTTCTCAGGCTATCGCAGTGAGCTGGATTGGAAGAGGGGCAGCCAGGACTAGAACCGGCACCCATATGGGATGCCAGTGCCACAGGCAGAGGATTAATTACTGTGCCATGTAGCTGGCCCGTAAACAGCTATTTTTGAAAGAGTGGTTATATTTTACATTCTAAAGATTCCCTAGAAACTTTTCTCCAAAAACTTGAAATATTCAAGATATTCCAGGTTTAATTAAATCATATGCTACTAATAGGATTTTTGGAAAATTTCACATTTGATTCTTACTACATATTTCATCTTCACCTGGTTTCAGGATGAGATAAACAAGATCATGTCTTAACATTGTTTAGAAGTTTCATTTTTTTCCTTTGACATTCATGACTTAACTTTAAACAAAGTTTACCTTTTCTATAAAATACAAACATTTACCATGTTTGATTCTTGTGTGTTTTTTTCTGTACTGTCCTATGTGAATGCATGGCCTGATACACAGATAATTGTGGGGTCACATAGATGACTGTGCAACTCCCTGGCCCTAAATATGTTTTCCAAGGGTACAATTCAATGCAATATTTTTGAGACATATCCAGGATGCTTTGTTTAGTTCTTCCACTGCTTTCATCCACAGCAGCAATAGCAATTAGTGATTAGACCTTCCTCTTGGCTCCTATAAGCCCACTTTACTTGTAAATGCAGTGACTGCTGGATTCTACTCAACCACTCTTTGTATTCCATTTCTAAGTCTGTCTCAAAAGTTCCTTAAGTCTCAATGCTTCACCTGAAGTTGCTTAATCTATACTCCTAGCCCTCACCTCATAGCTCAGGTCATTTCTTACTTCTCTTTCATTTCTCATAGGTTAAATCTTCAACTATACCCACATAAACCGTTACCTGATGGGGATACCTTTGCAGACAACTAGTCTAGTACGTTTGCTAATGATTCTAAAGGGTGTGTCTTTGATCCTAGTGTTGTTTTCTAATATTGATACTAGATGTGTTAGGATGTTGACCAGCGTACTTCATGTTGAAATTCTTTTCTAATGCAAGACTTTTCACAGGCATCAAATTATGGGTCACTTCCATTTTCGTTGGAATCCCCTCTGCCATAGATACAACTTTAGCAGTCTGTTGAGGTTCTTTTCAGACACACACCCAGCTATATCACTTGGAGGCCTGAGTCAAATATCTTTATTTCCCAATCCAAAATCTTCACTTCCAAATTGTGTCCATAAAATATATCAACCCAATTACTCTCTGGTAGATGAGAACCTCCATTCGTGAGATGAGAACCTTCTGGAAAATTAGTTGCTATTGAGTTGGTCACATGCCATCGATTATTATACTTTTGACAGAGAGGGTACCCTTGAAAGTGACTAATAATTCTATGCCACATTCCTAAGTCATTTCTACAAGAATTTACAGAAAATACCTTAATAATTATGAACAAGCTTAATAGCCATTGCACACTGATATGAATTGAATAAAGTAAGCCTGTGTAAAGGCTGATGATCACAGTAGGGGAAAAGCTTGTTTTTATACATGCAGTTGTGGTAGCACTATGTCACTCTGCAAAGCCATGTCATAGTAGTCATTTTTTAAATTTTTAATTTTTTAAAATTTTTTTGACAGGCATAGTGGACAATGAGAGAGAGAGACAGAGAGAAAGGTCCTCCCCCTGCCTTTGGTTCACCCTCCAATTGCCATCGCAGCCGGTTGCTTCGGCTGGCGCACCACGCTGATCCGAAGGCAGGAGCCAGGTGCTTTCTCCTGGTCTCCCATGCGGGTGCAGGGCCCAAGCACCTGGGCCATCCTCCACTGTAATCCCGGGCCACAGCAGAGAGCTGGCCTGGAAGGACAACCGGGACAGAATCCGGCACCCCGACTGGGACTAGAATCTGGTGTGTCTGCGCCACAGGCAGAGGATTAGCCTATTGAGCCGGCCATTTTTATGTAGTCATTTTTATCTTTTACAACTATTTCCTTTTAAAAATCCAGAGGAAGTATATTCCATGGTGAAAATAAAGCTCCCACAAGAATTTCATATCCATTCTTGATTAGGAATAAAATTCATAGTATCAAAATAACTCATCCTCAAGTACTCACTGAAGAGTTAGGATTATAGTTGAAATTCAGAATCATACATGTATCACTATTCAACATTTATGGCAGTGTAAAAGACATTATGGATTATAGCGGCTTTTTCCCCCCATAATCACCCTTCCACCCGCAACCATCCCATCTCCCGTTCCCTCTCCCATCCCTGTGGTGGCTTTTCTCATTATACTATGACTCTAGATTAAGTGGACTGTCTGCTTTTGGTGGATCTTTGGAGGCTTGTGATGGGTGTGGCCAGAGAGCTCTGTTCAGTTCTTAAGGGTTAAGGGTGTGCCAAAGGTGACACATCCAGGTTTGGTGTGGTAAATCTCTCTCTCTCTCTCTCTCTCTCTCTCTCTCTCTCTTCAGAAGTGAAGTAATTACTCACAGCTGAGCTATGCTTGAAGGCAATCAGTGAGCACTAGCCCCTGTGGGTATAATATTCATGTGCTCTGTCCCAAGGACCACACAAAGGATCTGTGCAGTTCTCAGTGTAACCTCAGATTCCCTTGCAATCTCCCACCAGGTTGCCAAGGTTACCAAGTTTGTGGCTTCTCCCACTGAGTACTCACGTCTCAGGCCCTCTGTTTTCTCACACACCCTCAGTTTTTTTTTTTTTCACAGTGCCAGTTCATAAGCTCCACACATTCACTAGGTCTTAACTTGCTGTTATTTCTCCCCACCAGAGTCAGGTTTTTTGCCTGGCTGAGGGCGAGCGCAGCCCTGAGGTGGCACAGTTTTACGTATATCCAAAATGGTGCCTGCTCTTTGACTTGCTCGCCTTTGTAAGGTGAGTGGAGAGAAAGAATCGTGTCCATACCAGTTCCTTTTATTTTTTTTTCTCTCCTCTAGTTAGCCTGGTGAACTTTCCCCCATGGGGCTTCAAGCCTCGTTCCCTCTAGGCTCTTCCTGCTACTTTTCTGCCAGTGTCTCTGGCTGAGATTTCGCCTCACCTCCCTTTCCAGCGCTGTTGCCTAGACTCAGTGGCTGGGGTCCCGAGCCGTGGGTGCCCGTGCCTTCCACATAGGTCCACCGTGTCCTACTACTTCCAGAAGAGTTTCCTCTGCAGTTTTTTCCCTAACTCTTCCCTGAAACTACAGTATCTCCACTTGTATTAAACTATCTTTTCCCAGACTATCAGTGTGCTCCCTCCCTATTCCACCATCTTGGATGAAGCCCAAGAAGGGCTATTGACACAATAAATTTCAATGTACTTGTCTCCTGAGGTCACTTAATTCCTTCTTCAATTTCTGGATTTCAGTTTCTGAGTTCATACAACATCTTCTTACATTATCCGGTGAAACCTAGGATACAAATTTTTTTTTTAACATTTTTTTATTTAAAAGACTTACAGACTTTAAAAGACTTATTTAAAAGACTTACAGAGATAGACAGACAGCTCTTCTATCTCCTGATACACTCCCCAAATAACCGCAATGGCCAGGGCTGGGCTAGGCTGAAGCCAGGAGCTTCTTCTGGGTCTCCTATGTGGGTACAGGGTCCCAAGCAATTGGGCCAACCCCTGCTACCTTCCCAGGTACATAAGCAGGGGGCTGGATCAGAAGTGGAGCAGCTGGAGCTCAAATCAGAGTCCTTCCATGTGGGATACCAGCAGTGCACATGGCAGCTTAACCCACTATGCCGCAATGCAGGCTCTGTTTCTTTGTTTTTTTTTTTTTGTGGATTTTGTTTTTTATTTTTTAATTTTTTTTGCATATCAGTCAGCTAATGTATCAGGTTACTATTCCCTGGTAAGATATTTCTGTTACTATTTCCTAAGTCACTTCATTAAGTCATTTTACCAATATAAATTCTAAGTTATATACAAATGGTCCCAGATTTGTGATGCTCCCCCTCAACCACATAATCACAAGGGAAAATGACCAACACTGTAGGGTACTGTGCTAAGCTAGGACAATGGGTAGGTTGGGTATATAACAGTATTTTTGTCTTCACTATATTTTCACCTTAACAATGCATTTATCAGGACACAATTCTGCCAAATGCCAAGGAACATCTGTGCTTTGAAAAATGTCACCACATCATCACTCTCCATCTTTCCTCATGCATACACAGGCCTGTTTATTACTGAATTCAACACTGAGGGTGTTCTCTTCTTGCCTAATCAGTATTATGCTTCTTACCAGATTCAGCCCACTATCCATGTCTCCTTTCATGAAGATGCAACATATAACAACCCAGTCAAGTATCAAAAACATTTAGAGGCCTGTGCTGTGGCATAGACGGTAAAGCCACCAACTGCAGTGCTGGCATCCAATATGGGCACCCGTTCAGGTCCCGGCTGCTCCACTTCCAGTCCAGCTCTCTGCTGTGCCCTGGGAAAGCAATGGAGTTGGCCCAAGTCCTTGGGCCCCTGCATCCATTTGGGAGACCTAGAAGAAGCTCCTGGTTCCTGGATTTCAATTGGCACAGTTCTGGCCATTGTGGCCCTTTGGGGAGTGAACTAGCAGATGGAAGACCTCTCTCTCTCTCTCTCTCTCTCTCTCTCTGCCTGTGCTTCTCTCTCTGTGTAGCTCTGACTTTCAAATAAGTACATACATCTTAAAAAAAACATTAAGTATGTGACTGGAACTCGTGTAAATTCTACAATGCTGAATAATTTCCCTCTTACAATAGAGGAGCAAATTAGTATCAGAGTTCTCACATTTACTGGTTTCTTAAGTGCTTCCAATAGATTGCCCTCTCAGAATAGGAATGGAATTCCTATGACTTTCAAGGCTGTAGCAAAGGTGGCCTGCACCTTCTTTCTTGACCTCAGCTCCTACATTTCTCTCCCCTACTCAAGGCACAACTGCATTCTCTGCTATTCACAATTCCTGCAGGCTCTCAGGAGCCTGAAAATGCAGATCCAATGCAAAATTAATAGATAATAGGCAGCTACAATTACCTTTGTAATGTACAATGCCACACCCAAATGACAGTTATTGATGCTTGTGATGAAAACTTATGCATATCATTTGTAAAAGGTCCAAAGCAAATAAAGTAAATCTCAATAAGAAAATTAAATATAGTTCTGGTAATATTCACCCTATTTGTCCCAAATCATGAAATGTTTGTTAAAGAACTTAGAGATCATAAAAATAATAAACTGAGGGTGACATACTTTCAGGTTTAAATCAGTTCTACCAACCAACATATATTAAAAACTGCTGAGCAAAGGTGTAGGAGGTGTAGCATTTATACCATCATTCATCTCGGAAATCTGGAATGTAATGTCAAAACATCCTACTTAATTGATGGCTAATCTCAAAATATTCATATTATTTAGGTTTGAATATTCATGGAAAGCCAAGACATTGTGGCAAAAAATGACCTAAATGAAAGATCTCTGTGAGAGAGATCTCGGTGGAAAGAAGGGACCATTAAAGAAGGAGGTACCTTTCTCTGAAGGGAGGGGAGAACTTCCACTTTGATTATGGCCTTGTCTAAATAATGTCAGAGTTTGTGGACTCAAGAGGCTTCCATAGCCTTGGCAGCTCATGATGAGAGCCTCAGGTGATCACTGATGTCATAAATAAGGAGTGTCAATTGTTAAATCAAGAACAGGAGTCACTGTACACTTATTCCCCTTGTAGGATCTGTCTTTAATGTGTTATACTATGAGAATTAATGGTAAAAATATTCTTCAGACAGTTCTTTATACTTTGTGCATCTGTGTGGGTGACTGTTGAAAGTTTTACTTAGTATACACTAAGTTGATCTTCTGTATATAAAGATAAATAAAAATGAATCTTAATGAAGAATAGGATGGGAGAGGGAGTGGAATAGGAGATGGGATGGTTTGTGGATGGGAGGGTGGTTATGGGGGGAAAACTGCTATAATCCAGATTTGGCCAGCATAAACATTTTGCTTTTCTTTTCTACTGCAAAACTTTCAGATTATAGTCTGTCTCTGCTTTCTTTTGAGTACTTCTCTCTTGCATACAGCTATGATCGTAAGGCAGTCTTCTGAAGTTCTGTCAGATATACTTTCAACTATATCAATTGGAGTCATGCAGAGCTATGAATAGTTCCCAATTCATACTTTTTACTACAAAATGGTGTCCATGAAATAATATCCTAACTCTCTGGTAGAAAATACATGAAATGAACATTCTGGAAAACTTTAGGGGTCACTGATTAAGTGGGTAAGAAACTTATTAAACAGTTGATTTCTGGAATAAATTTCAAAATGATAATATTTCTTTTTTTCTATGATAAATTACTAATTTTTCCAAGAATTTAGAAGAAATTTTTCATTATTTGAACAAACTCAACTTATTGGGTACCGCATCTAACTTTGAATGTTGAACTCCTTAACATATTTTTGTATGGTAATAAAGTAAAGAGACATCTCTTGGCATTCTTATCTACAAAAGACCCATTATCAACATACTGTCATGTCATCTATTTTGAACTAATTTTTATAGATATAGAAAAAAATAATCTTTCAGTGTTTCCTAATTTGTGAACATGAGCAGTCAATATAAATGTTCTTAATCTCCAGATAACAGGATCTATATAATTTAACTGCCATCTATTCATTGTCACTTAAGGAAACTAATTAGTAAAATCAGTGACCTCATTGCTCAGTTATCAGTGTTTACATGCAATCTTGTGATCGCAATCTGTATGACATAAAGACATGAATGATAACCCTGTTTCTCTTGTACATAGTTATACAGTATTCATTATCCACCTATAAATTGGAATCCATGGATCATATTTCAATATTTTGTGAAACTGAACTAAGTTTTTATACAGATTGATGAACACAGACTACCAGAGAAAAGTCTGTTTCTGAACCAGCAGTGCTTAGAATGCTCTGTCACTATGTAAGACAGTGCTGGAGTAGTCATTTCTCAATATGTCCTTTTAGAAATACAAAGAGTTGAAGTAACACATTCCTTGTGGTGCAAAAGGATGTATAATGATCTAGTATCCATTCTGGAAAAAGAATGTAACTTACACCCTAGAAAGTAATTCATTCTCATAATCTCACTGCAGAGCTTAGATTTAAAAAGAAGATATTCATGGCCTGGCACTGTGGGGTAGCAGGTAAAGCCATTGCCTGCAGTACTGGCATCCCATATGAGTGCCAGTTTGAGACCCGGCTGCTCCACTTCCAATCCAGCTCTCTGTTATGGCCTGGCAAAGCAGTACAAGACGGCCCAAGTCCTTGGGCCCCTGCATCCACATGGGAGACCCAGAAGAAACTCCGGGCTCCTGGCATCAGATTGGCACAGCTCTGGCCATTGCAGCCAGATGGGGAGTAAACCAGAGGGTGGAAGACTTCTCTCTCTCTCTCTCTCTCACTCTCTCTCTCTCTGCCTCTCCTCTCTCTGTGTAACTCTGACTTTCAAATAAATAAATCTTTAAAAAAAGGAGGTATTCACAATTATAGATGACATAATTATTCAACATTATTGCATTTTAAAAGTACTCTAAATATTAGCAGGGGCTCCAAGTAACAGCTGTACACCCATGGCCATAGCAAAATTAGTCAAGGTAGACCAAAGATACATAATGCAAATACACATCAACTGATAAAAGAATACAAAAGATATACTAAATATAAAATGTTATTTTCAATGTATCACAATGTTTAATTAAAAACTTACTACCAAAATAATTTACCTTTTATAAAGCTAAGTGGAATTGAACTGGTAGTAGCAAGTAGTGTTTGCATAAATACATTAAATATACTTATCAATGAGAATATTCATATTGGCTAAAATATTTCTACAACCTCCTAACAGAGAAATAAAAACTCCTTTACAGTATGGTGAGAAGAGACTGACTTACTGAACTTGGTCTTATCAGGTACTTCTGTTGCTCTTCAATTCTGTTTGCCTGAACTTTGATGGTATCTTTTAATAGTGAATTTTCATATTTAAGCCTAAAATGAATATCGAAAAATGTTCTTACACATCAATCTAAATATACACATTAATTTTTGAACAAACATTTGAAGGTGTAATTATGTAAATTCTTAAAAATTTAAAAAGTAAACTATTTGATGACTCTATTATGTTTTCTTGTGGGTTAGTATGGATACGGTGTAACGAACAATTACAGAATATGCATAATTCAAAGTAGCTTAAAAAGAACATTTTTGCCAGGCTTCACATACATATATTTATAATGATAAATACATGGTCTATTTCTCATTTTCTTTGTTTTTTTTTTTTTTTTTTTTTTTTTTTTTTTTACAGGCAGAGTGGATAGTGAGAGAGAGAGACAGAGAGAAAGGTCTTCCTTTGCCGTTGGTTCACCCTCCAATGGCCGCCGCGGCCAGCGCGCTGCAGCCGGCGCACCGCGCTGATCCGATGGCAGGAGCCAGGAGCCAGGTGCTTTTCCTGGTCTCCCATGGGGTGCAGGGCCCAAGCACCTGGGCCATCCTCCACTGCACTCCCTGGCCACAGCAGAGGGCTGGCCTGGAAGAGGGGCAACCGGGACAGAATCCGGCGCCCCGACCGGGACTAGAACCCGGTGTGCTGGCGCCGCTAGGCGGAGGATTAGCCTATTGAGCCGCGGCGCCGGCCTTATTTCTCATTTTCTTTGATTTCACTGCTTTATAAAAGAACTCCAGTTATTTTGCAAGATACCTTGCATTATAGTGTTCAAGGTGATCTTGTAACTTCCTTGCATTTTGTACCTCTTCTTGGTGTAGTGCTGCTGCTTCCTGGAACTATAACAATAAATTTTTGAAACGTCTTACAAGTAGCTTGTAGAAATCTGATAATCACCTAGTTTTTACTTATTTATTTGAAAGGCAGAGTTACAAAGAGAGTGTGAAAGACAAAGGGAGATCTTAAATCTGCTAGTTCACTGCCAAAATGGCCCTCAAAGGATGGGTCTGGGCCAAGCCAAAGACAGGAAGCAGGAACTTCACCTGGGTCTCCCACATAGGCAGCAGGGGCCCAAGCTCTTGACTTGAACCAGTGCCCACATGAGATACCTGCATTGCAGATGGAAACTTAACCTACTACACCACAAAACCAGCCTACATTAACTTGTTTTGCATCTAAAATTTACAGTAATGCCTGTACATTTGCATAGTGCTCATGTGTACATTTATGCTGTAACTGCAGTGTTTACTTGTTGCAACAAACTTCACCTGACCCAATATCTACAATAATACAATGGTCCAGAATCAGTATCATTGATTTCATATTCAAATAAATTTTGACATTTCAGTCAGGTGGCATGACAATGAAAATGGTGTCTTATACAAGTTGTATTCAATTCCTGCAGACACAGTAGAAGGTGGCATCCAACTGGGGAGATGGAGGCAAGAATACACCCCAGGCCCTGAATAACACTTTCACCATTTCCATGAGCCAACAATATTTTTTCCACTTAACAGTTTGTAGACAAGTTTCTCTGTGTACTATTTAATGGGGGAAGGGTCATTCATGGGGGGCCAGTATTGTGGCATAGTATGTTAGGCCTCCGCTTGCAGCACCAGCACCCATAAGGGGTGCTGGTGCGCGACCCATAATCTGTATCTTAGAACACTTGTATATTAAATTAGCTCTAGACTTCCTACTGACATGTCAAATATCATACGTACTTTTCTGTTGATTTCACCTAACTCGTCCATTATATCCTTTGTCTTATTGTTCAACTTATAGTAAAAACACGCCATATCTTCCAGGGATGCTTCTGATTTAGACTGTCTTTGCTGAAGCTCATCATGTTGCTGCTGCAGGTGTTTCACATCTACCTGATAATATATGTCTGTTAGTATTTTATAATTCACCTCACTGTCAAATAAGGTTTATATTTCACTCAAAGGTATACACAACTGGTAGAGTTTTTGTGATGATTTTGATTTATGAGTTGTCATCTTTATGATGGTGTGTAAGTAATAAATATCCCATTGGACACGTATGAGCTAGCAATATGCCATGCTATATCTCTCAGGATGCTAGCCAGCAGTAGTGATTTGCAGCTCCCAATCAGCCACACAATCGCAAGGGCCAATGACCAGCACTCTAAGTGTTAACAACCTGCTAAGCTAGAATTTTGAGGAAGTTATGTGTATTATAAATTTTTGACTTATTTTCAATTTAACAGGTATCACCCTATCAAATGCCAATGAGCATTTGTAGTTTCATAATATAACCACCTACAGCAAATCATATTAATATTCATATTCTCTATGTATATACATTTATGATTACTGAACTCAGGTAACACAGAAACAGTTATTTTCCTGCCCAATCAGTATTATTTGATTCATCCAACAGCTTCAAGTCACTGTTTCTCCCCGATACATTTGTAACATTTAACCTATTGAAGTATCATAGAGCAATGAGTATGTGGCTGGAATTAGACTTCATTTGAATCTACAGTGTTGAACTATTTTCCTCTCTTTAGTAACTTTGGAGTTACTCACACATTGTCAATTCTTTGCTCAAATCCTTCCAATAGATTCTTATTTCAAAACAAGAATGAAATTGCAATGGCATTTAAGGCCCCAGGCAAACTTGGCCTCCACCTGTATCCTTGTTTTATCTCCTACAACCCTCTCCTCTACTTATACCCTGAGATTCATGAATCCTGCAGGTTTTCCTATCAAAATGGGGATCCAATGCCAAATTAATGAACCATAGAAATCTATAATATTTTTGAACTGGAAAATTATATCCAAATAATACTATTGAGCCTTGAAATGAAAAGTAATAAACAAATTATCTGTAAAAAGTGGTCAAAGTCAATCAAAAAAATCTTGGAGAAACTGCAAATAAATAAAATTTTCATAAAATCACTCCCAATTTTTCACAATCATAATTTCTTACACTTCACAAGTATCACAGAGCAATCAGTATGTTGGTACACTAGAACTTGTGTACTTCTACAGTGTTCAATGACGTGTAGATTGTAAGCAAGTTACTTGTAAAAAGTGGTTAAAATAATTCATAATTTAATAAAATGGATGGACCATTATAAAATTGTTGAGAGGTTATAAGAACACATCAGTTGACAGTGAAATGCCTTTCAGTTGAAGACAAAATGGATATGAATAACAAATTATACCAACTAAAATAGATAAAAAAAATTACAAGAGAAAGGTATTATGTGGTGCAGCATCTATGCTTTCGCTCATCTGGAAATCTTCTATGAACTGTCAAGGCAACCTGCATAATTCAAAGTTATTTCAAAATACTCCTTTCAGGTCTGAGCATTGCTGTTGGATTCATCATGGTCTTAAATATGGCAAGATAAAGACATTAAAATTATTATTTTAGGAGTATTGAATTCATTATTAATATTAGCCTATATGTGTAATTAATAATTTGAAAGCATCAAGGGGACATAGTGTCTTAAGTAAAGTATCTCTCAGGTCCAAATTTATTTCCTGAGGCAAGTTTATTTTTAAGCAGATAAGCAAATGCATTTCTAACGTACATAAATTTATATTTACTGCATTTCAATATTTATCCATAATCACGTATGACTGAATTTTCTTTCCTGGAGTTTAAAATTATTTCATTTCCCTGATACTTCTATTTTGTCTTCACAGATTCTATAGTCACTTCACTTTTAAATGCAACAATCTTTGAATTTACTCATCTATTCCCTAGAATTTTCTCAGTTTGTTAACTCCCAATTCTTAGACTGCCTATCTATATTCTGAGCCCTGTCCTCTTACTGTTCTCTTAACTGTTTGCTTTAGTCTCCTTCCTTCCTTCCTTCCTTCCTTTCTTTCTCTCTCTCTCTCTCTCTCTCTCTCTCTCTCTTTCTTTCTTTCAGACAGAGTTAGACAGTGAGAGAGAGACAGAGACAGAACGGTCTTCCTTCCATTGGTTCACCCCCCAAATGGCCACCATGGCCGGTGCGCAGCGCCGCAGCCAGGAGCCAGGCACTTCCTCCCGGTCTCCCATGTGGGTGCAGGGCCCAAGCACTTGGGCCATCCTCCACTACCCTCCTGGGCCACAGCAGAGAGCTGGACTGGAAGAGGAGCAACCAGGACAGAACTGGCGCCCCAACCGGGACTAGAACCCAGAGTACCGGCACCACAGGCGGAGGATTAGCCTAGTGAGCTGCAGCGCCGGCCTTTAGTCTCCTCTTTCTGTCGTACTTTGCAGAAATCATATCCTTATCCACATGTCCATAAAGACTTATTTCTGTGGATTACTTTGGAGACAGTTAAGCCTCTACATTTTATCCTGATTCTTATGGATGTGTCTCTGAGAGTTGTGTTGCTTTCTAATCTTGGGGACACCCTCACTGTTAGGAACTTGACCACCACAAATCATCTCACTTTTCTTTTCCATTACAAATCTTTCACAAGCCAGATAATGGATTCTCTCTGCTTTCTTTTGAATATTTCCCTCTTCCATAGAGATATGATCCTAGAGAACACTTCTGAAGTCTTTTCATATATACACTCAACTAGATCAACTGGAGTAAGGAAGCACTCTGCACACTACCCTATTTGGGCTTGTTACTACAATTTTGTGTTCATGATATAAGATCCTAATTCTCTGGTTAGAAAAATCATTTAATGAGAGCATTCTGGAAAACTTTAGTGGCTACTGATTGAGTGGGTAGAACCAACTCTTATTAAACATTTGATACCAAGATTTCCAACTGACAAGTAATTCTATGACATATTCCTAACTAATTCCTCCAAGAATTCATAAGAAATCCTTCATCTTTAACAAACTCCATAGCTATTTGGCACTGCAACTAAGTTTTGAACGTTGAATTCCTTCTCATATTTCTGTATGACAATTAAGGTAAAGGGACATCTGGCATTCTTATCCACAAAAATCCATCATCAACACCCTGTCATGGACATAGTTTGAACTAATTTACTGGAAGTCTAGAGTAAAAGAATGTTTCAATGTTTCCTAATTCATGAAAATGGTCAACACAAATGTTCTTGTTCTGTAGACATAAATACCTTCATAATGCAACAGCACTCGATTGTCACTTAAAGAAACTAATTGGTAAAATCCATAATCTCATTCTTACAAATAAGTGTTTACATGTAATCTTGTGAGAGTAATTTTTATGAAGAAGGACATGAAAGACAGGGTAATCCTGTTTTACTTGATAAATTTTTATATGGTATTCACTATCCATCAATTGGAATCCTGGATTACACACCTATCTTTTATGAGATTGAACTAAGTCCTTATAAAGGCTGATGAACGTAGACTAACAGGTAAAAGTTTGGTTCCGAACCTGCAGCGTTCAGAGCATTATGAAACTCTGTAAGCCCATAACGCCAGAGTAGTCATTTCTAGGTAACCAATGACACTATTTGCTTTTAAGAACCCAAAGATGTAACATTCCTTGTGGTGAAAAAGCATGTATAATGAACCAGTATCCATTCTGGATAAGGAATACAACTTACACTCTCAAATAAATGTACTATTAAATCCCAAAGAAGAGTTTAGATTTTAACCAAAGAGATTCAGAATTCCACACCATGTCATCACTTGACTTTATTCACACTTCAAAAGGTACTGTAAATATTACTAGGGACTCCATGTGACATTTCTACAACCATGACCATTGCAACACTACTCACAGTATACCAAAGGTAGAAATCATGGAAATGTCCATCAACTGATGAAAGGATATAAAAAATCCACTGTAAACAAAATATTGTTTTCTAATGTAACACAATTAGAATTTTAAAATGTAATCTGACTACTTAAACAATTTTATGAGTTCAGTCCATTCCTTCTATAAGGGTTAGCAGATTTGCACTGGTAGTAGCAAGTAGTATCTGTATAAATACAGAAAATATACTTATCAATGAGACTTGTCTGATTAGGCAAAGTATTTTCCCAATCTCCTAGCAGAGATACAGAAACACCTTCTCAGTGTGACAGAGGTTAAGAGACTGACTTACTGAACTTGGTCTTATCAGATTTTTCTGCAGCTCTTCAATACTGCCAGCATGCAGTTTGACGATATCTTTCATTTCCAAAATTTCAGACTGAAGCCTACAATGTACATGGAAAATATTTTCACCCATCAATCTAAGCATACACATAATTTCTGACTAAGCATCAGAAGGCAATATTGTGTAAATTCTTAAAATTGGAAAAGTATGGCCTGTTTCTTGTTGTCCATGGCTACTGTGCTTTATAAGGACTCAAGCTAGTTTGCATAGTACCTTGAATTGTAGTGTTCTAGATAATCTTGTGTCTTCTTTACATTTTCTACCACTCCTTGGTGTAGATTTTCTGATACCTGGAACTAAAACAAAGGATTAAAAAAAAGTTACCAGCACCTGGTACAAACTGCTCACTACCTGGTTTTGCCATTAAAATTTTACTGGAAATCACAACACTTCTTCATTTGCATATTGTTCATGGCAACATTCATGCTGTAACTGCAAAGTTGACTTGCCAACAGACATCACTTGGTCCAATATCTAAAATAATATGATCTGGTCAAGAATTGTTCTTACTCATTTCATATTTTGATACATTTTTGACATTTCAAAAAGGTGGCATGAAATGAAAGTGGTCTTTTATACAAATTACACTTAACCCTTGCTTTCACAATTTAAAAGCACTTGGGCCATCTTCTGCTATTTTCCCAATGGGAAAGATGAAGGCCAGACTACTTCCCCAGTAATGCATAAAATTGTCAGTGCTTTCAATAGTCACCAGTGTTTTTTCACCTTATGATTTACTGATCACTTACTCTCTGCACTACTTCCTGGGTAATGATAATGTAAACAGGATTCCTAGATTGAGTAGCACATACTTTGTAGACCATAAGACACAGACTCAAAGCACAGACCTGAAAATATTGGAATCAGTGGCTAAATGAAGTTTCCAAAATCAATTCATTCTTATGCTGCCTTACAAGCACTCTGTAGATAGCATAACAGTATACATTTGGATCTATTAGTGAATCTGTAGCCAGCAGAAAAAAGAGCTATGAAACAATAAATCCCAGTTCTGGCTAGTTCATGAAAGAAAATAGTTAATTTTTTTTTTCTTACTGAGTATAGACTGAGTTTTTGATAGATAAGTTCTCCTCTACAGCAATCAAGTGTTTTGATTTTATAATTTGTTTCTTAAAGGACAACTTTAAAAACTTTAAAAGCTTCACCTTAAAGCTTTATTCATAATGCTTATGTCAATGCCTCAAAGAAGAAAATTCAGCAGGTCAGCGTTTTGGCACAGTGGGCTAAGCTGCCTCTGTGATGCTGGCATTCCAGCCCTTGCTGGTCCTCTTCTGACCCAGCTCACTGCTAACTGACAGGGAAAACAGCAGAGTATGGCCCAAGTGTTTAGGTCTATGCCACCCACGTAGAGACCTGCATACATAGAGTTCCATGCTCCTTGCTTTGACCTGGCCAGCCCCAACAAATGTGGAAAGTTGGTGATTAGAACAACAGATGGAGGAAATCTCTTTTTCTTTCAGCTTCTCCCTCTATCTGATTTTTCCTTTCAAATACATAAATACATGTTCAAAAAGAATAAATTTCTGAAATGATATAAATTGTTTATACTTTTAGTCTAACAATTGATAAGCTAAAATATGTTCAATCAACACAAAGATAGGTGGCATCCATGTCAGATAAAATCCCCTGAGGAAAATTTATATTCAGACAAGATTATTTCCCATGAATAAAAATAAAAGCAGTTTAAAAGTAAGGTCTATGCTGTTCCATAAAAACTAGATGACAAATATTGAAAAGTGTAAGGTCAAAATGTGACAGAAGGAAAAGCTTATTGACAAAAGGGAAATTTGGGGCTGGGTCTGGATAAATATGTTTAGGTGAACAGAAACAAAGACAGGACAGCATAAAGAATGGTGGAGAAATGAGAAAACAGGCCCAATTAACTCCAAGTTTGATTAAATCCAATGAAATGATTGAATGTGTCCATACAATAACTTGGAAATGAATGTCCATGGCAGCATGCAGTGGAAACATTCTACATGTCCATGCATTGATGAGCAGATAATTTGTACAGCAGACTTATACTCTGTTAGATAATAAAATGTTATTTAATAATAAAAAGAAGTATTGATAAATGTTATGCCATGGATGGATCCTGAAATTAGTATACTAAGTGAAAAAAGCCAGTCATAAAGGGCGACATGCTGTAGGACTCTATGTATATGAAATGTTCATAGCAGGCAAATCATTGGAGAAAAAACACTTCCTTTTTGTAGGAAAAAGGAAGAAAAAAGGACTGAAGGAGTGATGCATAAGTGACACAGAGTTTCACTTTATGGTGACTGAAATATTTAAAAACTGATTATGGTGATGGATATCCCACTTTGGGAACCTATTATGGATATTGAATTTTATTAATCTGAATGTTTGAAGTCTACATAGGTGAAATATATGAGCAGTCATAAAAATATTTGTGCAAAAAGTAGGCTTAAGAGATGTCAGTTTAAAGGTAAAATGTGTGAATTCAATTCATACCTTATACATGCTGCACGTATCCCAAGAAGTTTGTGAAGCACCACTATATCACAATAAATCAGTTTTTAAAACTCCAATGGCAGGATATTAATAATTTTCTTAATTTTAAATTTTGGAAGTATAGACTACACAGGATATGAATATTCCATGCATAAAAACAGACACTTATTATGTGTATAGATAACATACATTATACACACTTATAATGTGTATAAATAACATATATGTGAATGATAAACACGGTTTTCAATTAGACTGCAAAATATTTTAAAATGTGCATTTCAGCATAGTATAAAGTATTTTGAGAATTTATTCTGAAATACACAGGATCAATAAACATAGGTTCTGTATCCATTCACATAAGTGAAACAAGAAATGTATTTTTTGAGAATTCTGCAAGATTTTATCCTCTGATTCAATCTGCCTTGTTTTATCATGACAACTGATACCACTGAAAATATTGAGAAAAATGTGCATTTTCTGTGAAAAATGATATATATTCCTCAAGTTTTTAACAGTGAATATTATTTTAATAAAGAATATAACAATACATAGAGTGGATATCAGAGTTTAAGAAGTAAGTGCATAATGATAAAATTGTGCCAGGATTTTCATATTCAAATAAAGCAGGGTCTTATGATATTTGTATCTGGAAACTCTTAGCTCTAGAATTCTTATTGACATGCTAAATATCATACATACTTTTCTGATGATTTCATCTAACTTGTTCATTATATCCTGCATCTTGCTGTTTAACTTAAGGTAAAACTGTGCCATCTCTCTCAGTGATGCCTCCGATTTACATTGCCTTTTCTCAATGTCATCCTGTTGCTGCTGCAGGTGTTTCATATCTACCTGATAAGATATGCGTGTTACCATTTTATAAGTCACTTTATTGTTAAATAATGGTTATATTTCATTCAAAGATACATACAACTGGTCTGATTTTTGTGATGGCTTCACTTAGGATTTTTCAGCTTTAGGATGGCAATTAAGTGATAAACATTCCATAGGACACATACTTTGAATTTTGACCTTTTCCTGAGCAAGCAATATGCCACACTATTTTCTCTCAGGATGCTAGCCAGCAGTAGTTTTTTGTAGCTCCCAGTCAACCACACAAACACAAGGACAAATGAAGAACACTCTAGAGTGTAACGTGCCACTAAGCTAGCATATTGAGGAAGTCCAGTGTGTTACACACTTTATTGACTTGCATTTTCAATTTAGCAATGAGATTACCAAGGAATCACCATATCAAACGACAAGCAGCATCTGTACTTTAGGTACTATCACCACATACATCACTTCACCTTCTTTTCCTCAATTGTACACATTTTTATTAATTATTGAAATCAGGTAAGACAGAAGGTGTTATCTCCCTGCACAATCAGTAATGTATTAGCCAACAGACTCAGTTCTCTATCTCTGTCCTGATAAATCTGCAACACTTAAGAACCTACTGAAGTATCACAGAGCAATGCGTATCTTGTATCTAGAGCTGGTATAATTCTACAGTGTTGAACTATTTTCCTCTTTTTAGTAACATCAGAATTCCTCACACAGTCAATTCTTCGCTCAAATCCTTTGAACAGATTTCTTTTTTTGAAAAAGTAATTCCCAATAGCTTCTTAGGCCCTATGCAAATATTGCTTCTAGCTTCCTCCTGACCTCAGCACCTACAACTCTCTCCTTTGCTCTCACGACTGTGAATCATGAACTCTGCCAGCTTGCATGTCTCTGAAAACAGGAATCCAATGCCAAATTAACAATCCACAGACAGCTACAATTATCTTTGTACTGGAGAAATTATACCCATTGATAGGAACTCATCCTTGAAATAAAAATAAAAAGCAAACTATTTGTAAAAATGTTCAAACTACATCATAAATGCCAATGACAGAATTAAATCCAATGCAGATTTGGTAAAATTCCCCAAATTAAATCTGTAGATTGCTTAAGGCTGTATAACCATTTCAATGATATTAATTCTTCCATCTTTGCATTTTCTTGTGTCCTTGATAACTTCTTTCATTAGCATTCTGTAATTTTCATGTTAATTAACTATTTTGGTTAAATTTACTCCTACTATTTGAGGTTGGTTATTGTACGTGGGATTTCTTTCTTGACTTATCTTTCAGTGAGTTCTAGTACTGGCATGTAAAAAAGCTAGTTTTATGTATCTTGATTTTGGTATCTTCAACTTTACTGAGTTGTTTGATCAGTTCTAACAGCTTTTTGGTGGATTGTTTAGGTTTTCCCATGTACAAGTCATTTGGAAATATGGATATTTTGACTTATTCCTTTCTAATTATGATGTCCTTTCTCCTAATTGCTCTTGCTAATTTTTCCAACACTATATTGAATAAGAGTGAAAGTACTCAAACTTGTCTTGTTCTAGATATGATGGGAAAAGTTTTCAACTTCTCCCCATTCAGTATGATATACTGAGAGTTGATTTATCATATATAGCTTTAATATTTTTAGGTATGGTTGCATCTATAGCTAGCTTACATTTTTATGTAAGGATGCTGAATCTTATCAAATGCTTTCGCTGTGATGACTAAATGGTTTTTGTTCATTCTGGTGATATTATTTGTTTATTGACTTGTGAATGCTGAACCACTCGTTCATTTCTAGGAAAAATCCCACTTGATTTGTGACATACAATCTTCTTGATGTAGTGTTGGATTCACTTTGCTAGTATGTTGTCGAGAATTTTTGCATTTATATTCATCAAGGATAATAGGTCTGTAGTAGTCTTTTCATGTTGTGTCTCTGTTCAGTTTTGGAATCAGTATGATGCTGATCTCAAAAAGGGTTTGGCAACTCCATCCTGTTCAATATTTTGGAATAGTTTGAAAAGTACTGGAGTTAGTCTCACTTTAAATGTATTGCAGAATTCAATAGTAAATCTATCAGGTTTTGTACTTTTCCTTGATAGCAGACTTTTGGTTATTCTTTCAATTTCACTGCTTCTTATGGATCTCTTTAGGCTTTCTGTATCTGGGAATTAACCCATTTCTTTGAGGTATTCCAATTTGTTAGCATAAAGTTGCTCATAGAGGGAGAGATCTTCCATTTTCTGCTTCACTCCAAAAATGGTTCCCCAAAGTCAACACAGGACCAGGTGGAGGCCAGGAGCCAGGAACTCTACCCAAGTCTCACATATGGGTGACAGTGGCCCATTAAACTGGGCCACCTTCCACTGCTTTCCCAAGTGCGTTAGCAAGAACCTGGATTGGAAGTAGAGCAGTTAGGATTGATACTGCTATTCATGGGGTGCCAACATTGCAGGCCACACATTAACTTGCTGTGTCACAACACCAGCCCCAGAGTAGTTTCTTATGAGCCTTTGTATTTCAATGGTGTCACCTTTAACATCTACTTTTTCACCTCTAATGTTATTTACTTGAGTTTTTTTTTTTTTTTTTGTAATTTGGTAGTTTGGCTAAAGATGTGTCTACTCAAAAAAAACACACACCTTTTTGTTAATAGTTAATATTGTTTTTTTGCTTCAACTTCAATTATTTCTGCTCTGATTCTTATTTATTGCCTCCTGCTAATGTCTGGTTTGTTCTTGATATTCTAAATTTTTAAGATGCATACTTAGAACACGTTTTGAGACCTTTTTAAAAAAATATGGACATTTAATGCTATAGATTTCCCTCCTAACACTGCTTTTCCCTTGTGCAAATGGAAGGGGGCAATGTGCCTTCCCTTTTCAGAGCAACTTAGTCACTCAGATCCCAGTCAGATCCCTGGACTGGACTTGAAGTCAGTGGAGACTGTGAAATTCTCCCATAGCTAGGGCTGCTCACAGTGGGAGCCACAGCATCTTCTTCCTATCTTATCCCAGCAAGACAGTGTTTCCCAACCAGAAGTCAGTCACACAGATACAAGGGATGTCCGGCGGCAGTCACTGATGACAGTGGTGTATCTGTTCTCTCCCCTAACTGCCTCAAGGAGTCTGTGTTCTGCCACTTCTCCACAGGAATTTCATTGCCCTGAGAATGACATGCTCCTTTGTTCTAGTTACTGTGACTGACATTAGTGAGGCTACTCATTACTCAGTCATCTTGGATGCACACTTGATTTTCTTTTTTAATGCAAAGCTTTCACAAAGTCAAGTCATGGATTTCTCTGCTTTCTTTTGAATAAGTTCCTCTTCCACAGATACGACCTTTTGAGCTTCCTTCTGAGTCTCCTGAAGTTCTGTTCAGATGTACACTCAAGTAGGTCAATTGGAGCCAACCAGACTCTGCCTCTGTCCCAGTTCAGATCCACTGCTCCACAGCTGTGTCAACGAAATATCTCAACTTGGGTATTCTCTGGTAGAGGGACTCATGGGATGAGAACTTTCTGGAAAACTTACATTCCAATGAGTTGAATGAAAACTGTTTCTTATTAAACTTTTGATTTACAGGGTAGATTTCAAAGTACCTAATAATTCAATGACATTTTCTAACATTTATACAGGAATGTACAGGAAACCTCTCTTTATTTTGAAGCAGCTCAACAGCTATTAGGTACTACAACCAATTTTTGAATGTCTAATTGCTTAACATATTTCTGTATGACAATTTTATAAAGGGATGTCTTGTGGCATTTTAAAAAGTCCCATAGGAGCTGGCACTGTGGCAGAGAAGGTTAAGCCTCCATCTGCAGTACTGACATCCCATATAGGTGCTGGTTCAGGACCAAGGGGCTTCACTTCCAATCCAGCTTCCTGCTAATGCACCTAGGAAAGCAGCAGAAGATGGATCAAGTACTCGGACCCCTATATCCACATGGGAGATATGGAAGAAGCTCCTGGTTCCTGGGTTTGGCCTGGCCCAACCCTGGCCATTGTACCTATTTGGGGAGTAAACCAATGGATGGTAGAGTTCTCTCTCTCTCTCTCTCTCTCTCTCCCCTTCTCTTTCTGTATTTCTGATTTTCAAATAAATAAAATCTTAAAAAAGAAAAAGTCCCCTTACCAATATGCTTTCATTTCACATGTATGGAACTAAGTTCTTACAGGTCTAGAGAAAAACAATCCTTCAATTTTCCTAAGACATCAGAGAGATCAAACACCACAAATGTTCTAAACCAAACAAGCATGTGAATCTGTGTAATGCAACTGCACTCTAGCTATTGTGCCTGAAGGCAATTAATTAGTAGAAACAACTACTTCATTGTTCCATATTAGTGCTTCATACAATCTTGTGACCTTATATCCTATTAAAGGAAAACATGAAGGATAAGGGAATCCTGTTTTTGTTATAAATAGTTGTAAAGCATTCACTATTCATCAATAAATTAGGATCCTAGACTACACAGCCATCTTTTCTGAGACTGACCTAAGTCAAAATAAAGGCTGATATATATAGGTTAATGGGGAAAAAGTTGATTGCTTAATCTGCAGTGCTCAGGGCATTAGGTAACTTTACAAGGCCCGGCAAGAATAGTCATTGCTATGTATTCCATATTTCTTTCATTTTAAAATACAAAGAGAAACACATATTTCTTGGGGTTAAAAAGTCCACTCAAAGACCTACTATCCTTTCTTGTTAAGAAATACAGTTTATGAGGTTAATGTTGTCACATAGTGGGTTAAGCTGATGCCTACACTGCTGGATCCCTTATGGGTACCAGTTTGAGTCCCATCCACCCCTCTTATGATCCAGATCCCTGATAAGGCTTCTGGGAAAGCAGAGGAGGATGGCATGAGAGCTTGGGCACGTGAACCCATGTGGGAGACCTGGATAAAGCTCCTGGTTCTTGGTTAGAGGCTTCAGCCTGGTCCAGCCCTAGTTGTTGTATTCTTTTGGGGAATGAATCAACAGATGAAGCTCGCTTGCTTGCTTGCTTGCTCGCTCTCTCTCTCTCCCCCCTCCCACCCTTTGTGTGTGCGTGTGTGTGTGTGTGTGTGTGTATCTCTGCCTTTCAAATAAATCTTTTAATAAAAGAAATATAACTTGGGGCTGCGCTGTGGCGCAACAGGTTAACACCCTGGCCTGAAGCGCTGGCATTCCATATGGGTGCTGGTTCAAGACCCGGCTGCTCCTCTTCTGATCCAGCTCTCTGCTATGGCCTGGGAAAGCAGCAGAAGATGGACCAAGTCCTTGGGCCCTTGCACCTATGTGGAAGACCCGAAAGAAGCTCCTTGCTCCTGGCTTCAGATTGGCACAGCCCCAGCCTTTGCGGCCATGTGGGGAGTGAACCACCAGATGGAAGACCTCTCCACTCTCAGTGTAACTCTGACTTGCAAATAAATAAATAAATCTTTAAAAAAAGAAATATAACTTACAACATCACAATAACTTAGTCTTAAAATCTTACTGAATGCTTTAGATTATGAAAAATTCAGAATTCGCTGCTCTCATTTCTTGGGATTTCAAAACATATTAACAATTAGCAGGGACTCCAATATATAGTTATTATCAATTCCCATAGTAGCCTTATACATAATAAACAAAAGGTGAATGATTGACTTACTGAACTTAGTCTGAAAAGGATTTCCTGAAGATTTTTAATTTCCCTTGCTTGCTTTAGTATTGTATCTTTCAACTCATGATTTTCCTGATCATGCCTAAAATACATATTTTAAATTAATGATTCTCACAGATCAATTTAAGAAAATATATTTCAGAATAAACATCTGAAAGTGTTATTATGCAAATTCTAGAAATTTGAAGTCAATTTCTTGGCAAATATATCATTATTCTATCTTGCTTTGTCAATAATGCACAAAATTTAGGGATAATGTGCAAAAGCTATGCATTTAAAAATAGTTTAATACTAAAAGTTTTCCATGCTTTACTCAGAAGTATTTATGTTTAAAATGATATAATTCTCATAGTACATAGCATATATGCTTTAGAAAGACTCAAGTTATTTTGAATGGTTGTTTGAATTGTACTTTTCCAGATGATCTTGAATTTTCTCAGTGTTTTGTACCACCTCCTTTTGTTCATCTTCTGATTCTTGGAACTACAACAAAGAATAAAAAAAAAACATGAAATTTACCAGTATCTGGTATGAATCTGGGAAGTACCTAGATTTATGACTAAAATTTCATTAGAACATAGCAATGACTCTTCCTTTTCATCTTATTCATGACTACATTTATGCTATAACTTCAAAGCTGAGTTGTGCCAACAGGGATGCTATGACCTCAAATCTAAAACAGAACTGTCTGGGCCATTACAGAAAGTTTATAGTCATCTGCTCAAGAAAATGACACAGGAGTAGACTTGGTTTTGAGTATGTTCTATCAGAAAAATTCTCAGATTTACAATATTGGCCAGTTAAAGGAATGGGAGATTACCTTATGGAAAATAGCTATAATTTTGAAATCCAAGTACAATGAAATCAACTATAATTTTAGATATTCATATGTGCAAATGACCATTGGTATCCCAGAGATCATAAAAATTCACATAATGTTATAGACAACAAATGTTTAATGGAATTTTTCAGTGGCCACACCAATAATGAAGCCAGAGTGCCTGGATTCTGGCTCCACTATCTGTGTGATCTTCAGCAATTCATTTGCCCTGTGTTAGTTCTTCACCTGTATAATGGAAATAATAGTGTCTACTTCACTTGAAGGTAGGAGGTATTAAATGAAAGGTATATGTAAAGAACTTCAAAGAAGATGTGTCACATAGTCAGGGAAATATTTCAATAGCATTATTATTATTGAATTCATGTTTGAATAAAATGACATATTTGGGAAGGGGAGCGTAGCAATAGAAGTGATCTCTTATAAAGTGATACCAAATCCTTCATACCAAAGTGGCAGCAAACTAGGAGCATGAGGCCCAGAATACATTGCCAGCTCATTATAAAGCTTTCATTAATTTTATTAGCCAACCATCCTTTATGCAACTTATAATTTATAAATTATTTTTCTGTAAACTCAGTGGGCAATAATAATGAAATACAATACAAACAGGACTCTGAATTTGAGTAGCACATATCTTACATAGCCATAAAAATTGGCCTAAATGTACTAATGAAAAGACCAGACTCTATAGCTAAATCAAATTTCCCAAATCACTCTTCATTCTCAGGTTGCTCTAGCAAGCAATCTGAGGATAGAGTGATGCTCCATGGTTTGGTGTGTAAGAAAATGTATGGCATTTCCACTGGTAAAGAGCTGTAAAGCTACGAGTCCCAGCTCTGGCTATATAATAAAGGGAAGCAAACTTCAGATTTTATATTCTCCCAGTGAGTAAAGCATTAGCATTTTATAGAACAATTCTCCAGAAATAGGATTAAGTATTTGAATATTGTACTTAATTGCCTAAAATGTGTTTAGAAGAAAAGCTTCATTCATTCATTCATTCATTCACTCATAATGTTCCTGTCAGTGTCTCAAGGAACACAGATGGCATGGCATAAAGTACTTAATTTTAACTTAACTGTCCAACTATAACATTTTCAATCTACACATTTATATCACATATGTCCACTTAGGCAAATTTATAGCACAACTGTCACCTTAGACAAATTATCTATTATGCAGATAAGTAAAAGCAATATAAACTTAAAGGCCACGTTATTCTCCATAAACTAGATGACAAGTACTGAAAAGAGAAAAATCGATGAGAGAACACAGAACATCCCATCAGTGAAAGGACCTCTGGAGTAGGGTCTGAATACAATGAGTACAGATCAACAGAAACTAAAATAACAGTGTGAAAAAGGAGGAGAGAGGGGGAAAACTGGCCAGAGACACTCACTTTGCTGACGTTCACAGGCAGAGAAGTAAAAAGCATATTCCATACATTAACTTGGAAATGAATGCTCATAGCAATAGCGTTAATAATAGTCAAAAAATGGAAACAGTGTTCTATCAACTGATGAAATGTTTATCAACTGATGAATGAATAATTCCTACAAAGAACTGTATTCTGCACAGTACAATATTATTTTAAAAATAATAAGAAGTATTGATAGATTCTATACCATGGATTGACCTTGGAAATGTTACGTTAAGTGAAAGAAATCAGTCATAAAGGGCTGCATATTGTAGGGATGACCTTATTTAAATGAAATATCCACATCAGGCAAATAATGAGACACTAAACGTACATGTTTGGTTGCCTAAGGACTAGGGAAGATATAGGAGCTAAAGGCAGGATGGGTGAGTGAGACAAGGTTTTCTCTCAGGATGTTAAAAGCTGTTCTAAAATTGATTGTGGTGCTGGTTATCCAACTCTGGGAATATACTATGGACGTTGAGCTACACTTATTTGGATGGGTGAACTCTATGGTGTTACATGAAATATACAGATAAGAGTGTTTAAGACAGCATTTTTAAAAGTTTGTGGAAGGGAGTAGGCACAGTGGGTTAATGCCCTGGCCTGAAGTGTTGGTATCCCATATGGGCGCCGGTTCCAGACCCGGCTAGCTCCACTTCCTGTGCAGCTCTCTGCTGTTGCCTGGGAAAGCAGTAGAGGAAGGCCCAAGTCCTTGGGTCCCTGCACCCATGTGGGAGACCTGGAGGAAGTTCATAGCTCCTGGCTTCAGATCAGTGCAGCTCCAGCTGTTGCAGCCAATTGGGGAGTGAACCATTGGATAGACTACCTCTCTCTCTCTCTCTCCCTCTCCCTCTCCCTGTCTCTCCTCTCTCTTTCTCTCCTCTCTCTGTGTAACTCTGACTTTCAAGAAAAATACAATAAATCTTTAAGAGTTTGTGGGAAATGATCTTAAAGATAAGTCAATTTTGGTGCAAAAAGTTTTGAAGTTGAATGGCAATATGTAGATGATAAAGTCTCTCAGCTTTCAGGAGGACTAGTGCAAAATCTGCAACATCCTCAAATATAAATGCTATCTTTAGAAAGAATTTAAGTATAAGAAAAATGGCAGAATAAGATGGTGTAAGAAGTCATCATATTGACAAAATTGTCTTAATTATAATAAAATATTTTTTTTTACATTTCTTTTTTTTAAACTTTTATTTAATGCATATAAATTTCCAAAGTACGACTTATGGATCACAATGGCTTTCCCCCCATACCGTCCCTCCCACCCACAACCCTCCCCTTTCCCACTCCCTCTCCCCTTCCATTCACATCAAGATTCATTTTCGATTATCTTAATATACAGAAGATCAGCTTAGTATACATTAAGTATGGATTTCAACAGTTTGCTCCCACACAGAAACATAAAGTGAAAAATAATAGATGATTTTTTAAAATGATGATGAAATCAGAGCAGACCTATTGTCATGTTTAATCCCAGTGAGAGTCAAGTTGGGAATTGATAATTTCTTTCTTTTTTTTTTTTTTTTTTACAGAGGATCAGTTTAGTGTGCATTAAGTAAGGATTTCAACAGTTTGCACCCCCATAGAAACACAAAGTGAAATATACTGTTTGAGTACTCGTTATAGCATTAAGCCTCAGTGTACAGCACATTAAGGATAGAGATCCTACATGAGGAGTAAGTGCACAGTGACTCCTGTTGTTGACTTTACCAATTGACACTCCTGTCTATGGCATCAGTAATCTCCCTATGCTCCAGTCATGAGTTTCCAAGGCTATGGAAGCCCTCTGAGTTCTCCGATTCTTATCTTGTTTAGACAAGCTCATAGTCAAAGTGGAGGTTCTCTCCTCCCTTCAGAGAAAGGTACCTCCTTCTTTGATGGCCTGTTCTTTCCACTGGGATCTCACTCGCAGAGATCTTTTGCCAGAGTGTCTTGGCTTTCCATGCCTGAAATACTCTCATGAGCTTTTCAGCCAGCTCCGAATGCCTTTAGGGCTGATTCTGAGGCCAGAGTGCTATTTAGGACATCTGCCATTCTATGAGTCTGCTGAGATTCTCACTTCCCATGCTGGATCACTCTCCCCTTTATTTACTCCATCAGTTAGCGTTAGCAGGTACTAGACTTGTCTATGTGCTCCCTTTGACTCCCAGTCCCTTCACCATGACCAACTGTGAACTGAAACTGATCACCTGGAACAGTGAGATGGCATTGGTACATGCCACCTCGATGGGATTGAATTGGAATCCCCTGGTATGCTTCCAACTCCACCACTTGGGGCAAGTCAGCCTGAGCATGTCCCAAATTATACATCTCTTCCCTCTCCCATTCCCACCACCATGTTCAACAGGGATCACATTTCAGTTAATTTTCAACACTTAAGAATAACTGTGCATCAATTACAGATCTAAACCAGTCATATTAAGTAGAACAGATAAAAAAAACTACTAAGAGGGATAATGTATTAAGTTGTTCATTAACAGTCAGGGCTATGCTGATCAAGCCACCATTTCCCATAGTGTCCACCTCACTCCAACAGGTTTCCCTCTTGGTGTTCAGTCAGTCGTCACCGATCAGGGAGAACATATGGTATTTGTTCCTTTGGGACTGGCTTATTTCACTCAGCATGATGTGTTCCAGATTCCTCCATTTTGTTGCAAATGACTGGATTTCGTTGTTTCTTACTGCGGTATAGTATTCTAAAGAGTACATATCCCATAATTTCTTTATCCAGTCTATCATTGATGGGCATTTAGGTTGGTTCCAGGTCTTAGCTATTGTGAATTGAGCTGCAATAAACATTAGGGTGCAGACCTCTTTTTTGTTTGCCAATTTAAATTCCTTTGGGTAAATTCCAAGGAGTGGGATGGCTGGGTCGAACGGTAGGGTTATCTTCAGGTTTCTGAGGAATCTCCAGACTGACTTCCATAGTGGCTTGACCAGTTTGCATTCCCACCAACAGTGGGTTAGTGTCCCTTTTTCCCCACATCCTCGCCAGCATCTGTTGGTGGTAGATTTCTGCATGTGAGCCATTCTAACCGGGGTGAGGTGAAACCTCATTGTGGTTTTGATTTGCATTTCCCTGATTGCTAATGACCTTGAACATTTTTTCATGTGCCTGTTGGCCATTTGGATTTCCTCTTTTGAAAAATGTCTATTGAGGTCCTTGGCCCATCTCTTAAGTGGGTTGTTGGTTTTGTTTTTGTGGAGTTTCTTGATCTCTTTGTAGATTCTGGTTATTAACCCTTTGTCTGTTGCATAGTTTGCAAATATTTTTTCCCATTCTGTCGGTTGTCTCTTCACTCTCCTGTTTCTTTTGCAGTACAGAAACTTCTCAATTTGATGCAATCCCAATAGTTGATTTTGGCTTTGACTGCCTGTGCCTCCCGGGTCTTTTCCAGAAATTCTTTGCCTGTGCCAATATCTTGAAGGGTTTCTCCAATGTTCTCTAGTAACTTGATGGTGTCAGGTCATAGATTTAGGTCTTTAATCCATGTGGAGTGGATTTTTGTGTAAGGTGTAAGGTAGGGGTCTTGCTTCATGATTCTGCACGTGGAAATCCAATTTTCCCAGCACCATTTATTGAATAGACTGTCCTTGCTCCAGGAATTAGTTTTAGATCCTTGATCAAATATAAGTTGGCTGTAGATGTTTGGGTTGATTTCTGGTGTTTCAATTCTGTTCCATTGGTCTATCCATCTGTTTCTGTACCAGTACCATGCTGTTTTAATTACAACTGCCCTGTAGTATGTCCTGAAATCTGGTATTGTGATGCCTCCGGCTTTGTTTTTGTTGTACAAGATTGCTTTAGCTATTCGAGGTCTCTTGTGCCTCCATATAAATTTCAGCACCATTTTTTCCAGATCTGAGAAGAAGGTCTTCGGTATCTTGATTGGTATTGCATTGAATCTGTAAATTGCTTTTGGGAGAATGGACATTTTGATGATATTGATTCTTCCAATCCATGAGCATGGAAGATTTTTCCATTTCTTGGTATCCTCTTCTATTTCTTTCTTTAAGGTTTTGTAATTTTCATCGTAGAGATCTTTAACGTCTTTGGTTAAGTTTATTCCAAGGTATTTGATTGTTTTTGTAGCTATTGTGAATGGGATTGATCTCAGAAGTTCTTCCTCAGCCATGGCATTGTCTGTGTATACAAAGGCTGTTGATTTTTGTGCATTGATTTTATACCCTGCTACTTTGCCAAACTCTTCTATGAGTTCCAATAGTCTCTTAGTAGAGTTCTTTGGGTCCTCTAAATAAAGAATCATGTCATCTGCAAAGAGGGATAGTTTGAGCTCTTCCTTCCCAATTTGTATCCCTTTAATTTCTTTTTCTTGCCTAATAGCTCTGGCTAGAACCTCCAGAACTATATTGAATAGCAGTGGTGAGAGTGGGCATCCCTGTCTGGTTCCAGATCTCAGTGGAAATGCTTCCAACTTTTCCCCATTCAATAGGATGTTGGCTGTGGGTTTTTCATAGATTGCTTTGATTGTATTGAGGAATGTTCCTTGCAAACCCAGTTTGCTTAGAGTTTTCATCATGAACGGGTGTTGTATTTTATCAAATGCTTTCTCGGCATCTATTGAGATAATCATATGGTTTTTCTTCTGCAGTCTATTAATGTGGTGTATCACATTGATAGTCTTGCGCACATTAAACCATCCCTGCATACCAGGGATGAATCCCACTTGGTCTGGGTGGATGATCTTTCTGATGTGTTGTTGCATTCTATTGGCGAGAATTTTATTGAGGATTTTTGCATCTATGTTCATCAGGGATATTGGTCTGTAATTCTCTTTCAGTGCTGCATCTTTTTCTGGCTTAGGAATTAAGGTGATGCTGGCTTCATAGAAAGAATTTGGGAGGACACCCTCTTCTTCGATTGTTCTGAATAGTTTGAGAAGAATTGGAGTTAGTTCTTCTTTAAACGTCTGGTATAATTCAGCAGTGAATCCATCTGGTCCTGGGCTTTTCTTTGTTGGGAGGGCCTTTATTACTGTTTCAATTTCTGTCTCAGTTATGGGTCTGTTTAGGTTTTCGATGTCTTCCTGGTTCAATTTAGGCAGGTTGCATGTGTCCAGGAATCTATCCATTTCTGATAGGTTTCCCTGTTTGCTGGCATACAAGTCCTTGTAGTAATTTCTGATGATTCTTTTTATTTCTGTGGTGTCTGTTGTTACATTTCCTTTTTCATCTCTGATTTTATTGATTTGGGTCTTTTCTCTTCTTTTTTTAGTTAGTTGGGCCAATGGGGTGTCAATTTTGTTTATTTTTTCAAAAAACCAGCTCTTCGTTTGGCTGATTTTTTGTAATGTTTTTCTTGATTCAATCCTGTTGATTTCTTCTCTGATTTTAATTATTTCTCTTCTCCTACTAGATTTGGGTCTGATTTGCTGTAGGTTTTCTAGATCCTTGAGGTGAATTGAAAGCTCATCTATTTGGTGTCTTTCCAATTTCTTGATGTAGGCACCTATTGATATAAACTTTCCTCTTAACACTGCTTTTGCTGTGTCCCATAAGTTTTGGTATGTTGTGCTGTTATCCTCATTTACTTCCAGAAAATTTTTGATTTCTCTTTTGATTTCTTCTATGACCCATTGTTGATTCAGGTGAATGTTGTTCAATCTCCATGTGTTTGCGTATGCTCTAGGGACTCCTGAGTTGCTAATTTCCAACTTCATTCCTTCATGGTCTGAGAAGCTGCATGGTATGATTCTAATTCTTTTGAATTTGCTGAGACTTGCTTTATGGCCTAGTATGTGGTCAATCCTAGAGAAGCTTCCATGTACTGCTGAGAAGAATGTAAAATCTTTAGCTGTAGGATTGAAAGTTCTGTATATATCTGTTAGATCCATTTGGGCTATAGTGTCGTTTAAATCTACTGTATCCTTGTTGATCTTCTGACCGGATGATCTATTTCTGAGAGTGGAGTATTGAAGTCCCCCAGTACTACTGTATTGGGGTCTAAGTCTCCCTTTAAGTCCATTAATAAATCTTTTAGATAAACTGGTGCCCTGTAGTTAGGTGCATATACATTGATAATTGTTATATCTTCCTGTTGAATTGATCCCTTAATCATGATATAGTGTCCCTCTTTGTCTCTCTTAACAGTTTTTGTGGTAAAGTTTATGTTGTCCGATATTAAGATGGCTACGCCCGCTCTTTTTTCATTTCTGTTGGCATGGTATATCTTTTTCCAGCCTTTCACTTTCAGTCTGTATGGATCTTTGTTGGAAAGATGTGTTTCTTGTAAGCAGCAAATAGATGGGTTTTGTTCCTTAACCCAATCAGCCAATCGGTGTCTTTTAACTGGACAGTTCAGGCCATTCATGTTCAAAGTGACTAATGATAAGTGGTAACTTTGCCCTGCCATTTGCCAAAGATAAGTTCTAATATATGCTTTGAATTCCCTGTGATCTTTTGCTGTGAGGTTTCCTTCCTTGGTTTCCTTCCTTTACCTTCTTTCATATTGATGACCGTGTTTCTGTGTTTCTGTGTGTAACACATCTTTAAGCATCTTTTGCAGGGCTGGACGAGTGGCAACAAATTCTTTCAATTTCTGTTTGCTATGAAAAGTCTTTATTTCACCTTCATTCACAAATGATAGCTTTGCAGGATATAATATTCTGGGCTGGCAGTTGTTCTCTCTTAGTACCTGGGCTATATCTCGCCATTCCCTCCTAGCTTTTAGAGTTTCTGATGAGAAGTCAGCTGTGAGTCTGATTGGAGACCTCTGAGAGTAATCTGACGTTTCTCTCTTGCACATTTTAGGATCTTTTCTTTATGTTTCACTGTGGAGAGTTTAATTACAACGTGTCGTGGTGAGGATCTCTTTTGGTCGTGTTTATTAGGGGTTCTGTGGGCTTCCTGTACTAGGATTTCTCTGTCCTTCTCCAAACCTGGGAAATTTTCTGCTAATATCTCACTAAAAAGGCCTTCTAATCCTTTCTCCCTCTCCATGCCTTCAGGAACTCCTAGAACCCGAATGTTGGGTTTTTTAATAGTATCCTGAAGATTCCCGACAATATGTTTCAGATTTCTAATTTCCTCTTCTTTTCTTTGGTCTGACTGTATCCTTTCCTGTTCTCTGTCTTCTAAGTCCGATATTCTCTCTTCTGCTTCACCCATTCTGTTTGTAAGGCTCTCTATTGTGTTTTTCATTTGATCTATTGAATTCTTCACTTCAGTCACTATCACAGTTTCCTGTTGTACTAGTTGTTTCGTTTCATTTTGATTCCTCCTTAATATTTCATTTTCACGAGAGAGATTTTCTATCTTGTCCATTAAGGATTTGTGTAGTTCCAGAATTTGTTTTTGAGAACTTCTTAATGTTCTTATCAATTTTTTGAGATCTGCTTCTTGCATTTCTTCTATGTCATCATCTTCATAATCTTGAATTGGGGTGTCTTTTTCATTTGAGGGCGTCATGGTGACTTCCTTGTTTTTATTACCTCGGTTTTTGCGTTTGTTATTTGGCATATTGGAGATATTTGGTTTCTTCACTGTGGTGCTTTTTCTTGTTATACCATGACTCTAGATTAAGTGGACTATCTGTTTTTGATGGAGCCTTAGGGCTTGAGATGGGTGTGGCCTGAGAGCTCTGTTTGGTGTGCCAAAGGTGACACTCCCAGGTTAGGCGTGGTAAATCTCTCTCTCTCTCTCTTTTTTTTTTTGATTCAAAAGGGAAGTAATTCCGCACAGCTGAACGAAGTTGGAGGTAGTTAGCAGGCAAATGATATACCCACAGGAGCCAGAGATCGGAAGCTCTTTCCCAAGATCCCCACAGGGAATCTGTTCGGCCCTCAGAGTGGGCTCAAATTCTCCTTCAGCCTCCCACTGGGTTGCCAAAGTTACGGAATTGTAGCGTCTCTGGAGAGTGCTCACGTGAATTCCGTGAGTTCTCTCCCCCACCATCTCTTTTTTCACAGTCTCAGTTCAGTAGCACCACAAATTTACTAGCTCCTAATCTCCTGTTAATTCACCCCGCCCAGAGTCAGGTTTTTCTGCTAGGCTCAGGGCCGGTGCAGACCTGAGGTCGCTCTGCTTATGACGAATGTCCAAGATGGCGCCTGCTCTTTGTCTTGCTCGCCCTTGAGAGGTGAGCGGAGAGAGAGAAACCCGTGTCCGTACTAGTCACCCTTTTTTCTCTCTCTCTCTTCCAGTTAGCCTTGTGAACTTCCCCCCCCGGGGGTCGTTCCCTCTAGTCTCCTCTCTCCGCTTGCCTGCCGGTGTCTCGGGCTATTGAGGTTCGGCTCACCTCGCGTTCCAGCGCTGGTGTGTTGAGTCTGCCGCTGATGTCCCGAACTGTGGGCTCCCACGCTCTCCACGCAGGTCCGCTGTGAGTCACGCGTTCCGGAAGAGTTTCTTCTGCTGTTTCCTCCCCTACTCTTCCTTGAACCTGCAGTATCTCCACTTTTATTAAACTATCTCTCCCCAGACTATCAGTGTGCTCCCTTCCTATTCCGCCATCTTGCCGGAAAAATAATCAAATATTTTTTTAAAAATTACATTCACTGTGATTTTTATTCTAGTGCACATTGTTTAACTGGTATAGGTTAATTTTCATATATACTTGTCTTTGGGTTTCCCTTAATATCTTCTTTATATTCTTTATTTCATCTGCTGACTTAAAGCAGTAACTTCTTACAGCCTCCTGTCACTGCTCTGATACAGGATGTGCTTTTTGTTATCAGTCCATTGATGAAGGTGGCTCACCACTTCTTGAGAACACATTTTTATTACTATTTTATAAATCATTTTATGATCAAATTGTCTTAATATTTACTTCTAAGTTACATACAAATGGTCACTCACAGACTTGTGATTGTTTCACTTCAATTTTTCAGACTCATGATGGCATAAAAGTGATACATATTCCATAGACAACATACTTCAGAACTTAAGCTAGTAATTCCTACAGTGTTGAACAATTTCCCTCATTTGCATTATAGACCAAAATAAAAATCAGAGATCCTCTCACTTTCAATCCTCTACTTAAATCCTTCCAAGAGATTCCTATCTCAGAACAGCACTAAAATTTCAATGACATTCAAGGCCTAGCTAGCCTCACCTCCACCTTCTTTCCTGATCTCAGCTCCTATAACCCTCTTGCCTATTCTCCCCACAACTGCTTTTCATGAAATTGGCTAGCTCTCATGAAACTGAAAATGGGAATCTATTGTAACCAGACAGTTACAATTATATTTGTAGTGGACCCTGAAATGAAAATAATAACCAAATTCTTTGCTAAAATGCTTAAATTAAGAAAATCATAAATACCTGAGAGAAAATTAATTCAAATATAATCAGTAAAATTCACCATATTTGTATCAAATCTGAACTTAATATAAAGGAGCTGCTGTTAAAGAATTAAGTCATAAGAATACATAAATTGAGAGTGAAATAGTTTTACATTTAAATAGAACTGGTATGAATTCAAATAGTACCAACTAGAATACAGAAAAATCTACAGAGGAAAAGTATTATGAGATATCTTATCACTCATCATCAAATTCTAAAATGAACTTTCAAGGTAATCCACTTAATAGAACGTCAATTTCAAAATACTCCCTTTAAGCATGAATAATTCCCTTGACTTCATCATGGTCTTAAAAATCTGTAATTAGTATAGACAAATATTTTTTGGAGATGACTCTAAGAGCAACAAGGAAAGTAGACAAATTGGATTATATCAAATACAGAAACATCTACACAACCAAGGAGGCAATCAATCAACAGAATGAAAAACATCCTACAGAATGGAAGAAAATATTTGGAAGCTACTTACCCAACAAAAGATTAATATCCATAATATAAAAAATTCAATAACAAGAACAGCAACAAAACAACCCAGTTAAAAGATGAGTGAAGTAACTGAATGCAGTTCTTCAAGGAAGAAACACAAAGAGTCAATAATTAATATCACCAGCCATCAGAGAATTGAAAATCAAAGCTACAATGAACATCACACCTGTTAGAATGGCTAATATCAAAAATGCAGAAGGTGATAAATTCTGATGAGGATGTTCTTGGGAATGTAAATTAGTAGCACCACTATGGAAAACAGTATGGAGATGTCTTTAAAAACTAGAAAAACACTTGCCATATTATCTGTCAATACCATTCCTGGGTATATGTTCAGAGACATGAATACCAGAGAGATACCTGCTGGCCCAGGGGCTGAGTCCAGGTTGACGCCGGCTGCGAAGGTGGCACCATGGGCATGGGTAGAGGAGCAAGTTGGCCAACACTCCCATCGGGAGTGGTGAGAGAGATGCTCCAGGGTAGGGGGTTAGGAGTGGCGGGCAGGTAGGAGGAAGGGAGTGGCGGGAAGCTGTTGGGCTGCAGCACTTTTAAAAAATTTTTGGGTGTCCTAATGGTGACCCCTCAGCGCAGATGTCCCTGATCCCTGGAGCAACAAGGGCCACCACCTGACCTGGAAAGAGAAATGCCAGCTCCTGGGCAGGCCTCATTGGAGGAGGAAAGGCAACCACAGACCCTCCAAGAAGCTGCTTCATTATCCAGGCATGGAACCCAAGACCACAGCCATTACTATTCTAGCTCCCGTGAAGCAGCAGGAGCTTCCGTTTCAATGGCACACCCAAGAACTGGAAGTGGAAAGGCAGATTATTGCCAGTAATCTAGAAAGATGTAGGCTTGGAGCAGAATCACGGGCTTGGAACATCACCAGTACCAGCTCAACTGAGCAGTCATTTCCTTGCACATCAGAGGTGCCAAATACTGTTGAAGCAAGTTTCTGATGCTGTCCACCCCAACACCTATCTCATCAGGACAGAACACCATGTTTCCATGAAAGGGGGGATCATTGGGTAACTCAAGAAGTTCAACACAAATAAATTTTTACTCTGACAGTGAATACCAGAAAGCAGCGAGTTTCCACAACAGCCAAAACATGAGCAAGGCTGGTAATAAGACAAGAGCTGATGGACAAACACTGGTTCACAAATCAGTGGCCAATTGGACCATGAGAAGAGTCAGTTCAGTTCCACCTGGAGTGCAGTCAGCACAGCCATGCCTCCTTCAAGGGACTCACTGAGAACTTCTCTGGGCAGTGGATTTGGCTGTCCAGCAGTGAGTGTCTCCCGACCTCTGAACCCCAGTGCATACTTGTCTACCACACTGCCTGCTCAGCAGGCAGCTGCTCCATACTCACAGCGAACTGCCTCCCCAACAGCTGTGCACTGTATTGGGTCAGTAACCTCCTGGCAGACCTCCAATCCCAAAGGATCGACCCCTCAATAGGAAACCACCTCCAGATTGGGGGCCACACTGACCCTCATGGATGCAGACTTGGGTAACTTCTCCATTCCAAGGCCAGGTGGAGTCATCGCCTCCCAAACACACAGTGATGACTGCCATACCACAGCATCTGGGAACTTCACTGCAAGGATTGTCCAGGACCTGGAACAACTCAGACAGCAGCAGGATGACAAGTACAAGAGGATGGTTCCACCTCAGCCAGGATTGTGGAGTTCCTACATTAAACACAGTCAACTTGATCCAGACCTTCGTTCAGCCGTGTCTCCCAACTTGCACATCACCCCTACATACGAGGGGAGGACCTATTACAGCCCAGTGTAGCACAGCCCAAATCATGGAATTGTGGAGCTGCAGGAGTCCCAGACAGCATTGCTCCACACAGGCTCAGCAGGTGTTGGAAATATACAAACAACATCCAGCCAATGAAGAACCTTACATACTAAAGAAATAATTATGTTCTGAACACAACAGCTACCTATATGGAGCCCTACAGGCCAATCCAGTACCAAGTACAAGAGTGTAATTATAACAGGCTCCAGCACACAACAGGTGACAATGGCACCACCAGATCCCCATCAACAGACAGCATTCAGAAAGACCCTAGGGAGTTTGCCTGGTTTGGCCCCAGTTCCTGTTTGTCCAGGCCAACACAGCAGCCTACCCGCAGTACCTGTACTTCCGAGACAACAAAGCAAAGATGGAGGTGTGGAGGTTATGGGGAATCAAGCCTCGGTTGACCTTTGGAACCACAGAGTTTTAGAAGTTCAGAAGAATGCTGCAGTGCCCTCTGAAACCTTGTTTTTGGCAAGTCTACAGATGAAAATAACATAGGAATGAAGAATGTTGGTAGGATACCTGCCTTGCTGCAACTGTTGAGAAAATCTATTGATGTGGATATAAGGGAGTTTGTTACAGTTCTTGGGAATATATCCTCGTGTGATGCTGTGAAGATAACAATCATCTGAGATGCCCTCTAACCTTAACAAATACTATGATCATTCCACATTCTAGATGGAATAGTTCTTCCTTCCATGATGATCATAAAATTAAATTTCAGACTTCATTTGCTCTGCCTAACATGACAGGTTGCCTGAGGAACCAGAGCTCCGCAGAGGAGGCAGGAAAAGCAAATGCAGTCTTGCGAGGGGCTAGTGAACTCGCTGTTGTATGTGATCGCATGTACGTGATCCCACATGTGTGAACACATCCACTTATGACAGCAAGACAGTGGAGAACAGCATGTGAACACTGTGGAACCAGTCCTAGCACCCGGAGCTGGAGCTCCGCAGGCCCAGCTGCTGGAACTGAATGAACTGGATGACCTGCTCAGAAAAGACTCCCAGTAGACTCAGAACCAAGCTGTTGGAGCAATGAGGAAAAGAAGAGGCCTCCACAAGAGGACCAGTGGGATGGAGTCGGTCATATCCCTGGGCTGTCTAAGTACCCCAAAGGGGTCGAGATGGTGTAGTCTCTGTTGGTAGTAAAACCATATCTGACTCTTCTAGCAGAAAGTTCCAACCCAGTCACCTTGCAAGGCTCTTCGGGATCTCTCTAGAACCTGTCTGCCAGCAACTAGAAGTTTGCAGCTTACATCTGGGCAGCTATCTGAAAAGAGAAATGGCTCCCTGTCCTTGTAGAACTGCAGATGGATAACGATAGGGTTGTTTCTTCTGTAGCAACTGCCTTCAGGAACATGGTGCTTGACATTTGAAACAAGGAGCTCACAGGGAAGTATGCCATGTGAGTCCTGGTCAACTGCCTCCCGGGTGACAACAGCCTGAGCATCCTGTCTGACGAAACCACAGCAGCCATCTGCTTCACCCTGCACGAGGTCACAAGCAAGAACATGGAGAACACCAAGACCCTGGCCAACTTACGAGGCATCGAGAAGCTGGTGAACATTACCAAAGGCAGAGGAGACAGGTCTTCTCTGAAAGTGGTGAAGGCAGCAGCCAGGGTCTTGAATACATTGGGGGCAATATCAGGATCTCTGGAGCATTTAGAAGAAGGATGGGTGGAATCAAAACCATTTTATTATACCTGTGTCGACATTAGGGTGAGATCACTTCATAACACATCACTTTGCTGAGTGTTTCCTCTGTAGTGCAGAAGCTTCTCAGCTTGATGTAATGCTGTTTGTCAATTTTTGCTTTAACTGTGCTTCTTGGGGTCTTTTGCAAGGGTCTCTGCCTATGCCAATGTCTTGCAGAATTTACCAGTGTTCTCTATTAATTTGATGATACTGGGTCATAGATTTAGGTCTTTGGTGCATTCTCAATGGAGTTTTGCTTAAGGTGTAAGGTATGGGTCTAGTTTAATACTTCTGGAGATCCAGTTTCCCTTGCCCCATTTGTTGAAGAAAGTGTTCTTGTTCCAGGGATTGATTCTGGCTCCTTTGTCAAAGGTAAATTGGTGTAATGCATGGATTGGTTTCTGGAGTTTTTATTCTGTTCCATTGGTCTATAAGTCTGCTCATGTGTCAGTACCATGCTATTTCATTATAACTGCACTGTAGTATGTCTTGAAATAAAGTATTGTGATGCCTCTCACTTTTTGTTTATAAGATTCCTGTAGCTATTTAGGGGTTTCTTGTGTTTCCATATGAATTTTACAATCATTGTTTTCTAGATCTGAAAATAATGTCATGGGTATTTTGATTGGGTCACACTGAGTCTGTAAATTTCTTTTGGTATTATGGACATCTTGATGATGTTGATTCTTCCAATACATGAATATTGAAGATTTACACATGTTAATGTCTTCCATTTATTTCTTTAGTGTTTTGTAATTTTCACTGTAGAGATCTTTGACATCTATGATAACATTTATTCCAAAGAACTGAATTATTTTTGGAGCTACTGTGAACCAGCCTGATCTTAAAAGTTCTTTCTCAGCCATTACATTGTCTCTGTATGCAAAGGCTATCAATCTGTGTTGAATTTATATCCTGCCACTTACCAAACTATTTTATGAGTGCCAATAGTCTCTCAATGGAGTTTTTGGGATCCCCTTTATATTAGAATCATGTCATCTGCAAATAGGAATAGTTTGATTTCCTTCTTCCCTATCTGTATCCCTTTGATTCCGTTTTCTTGCCTAATGGCTCTGCCTAAAACTTCCAGGACTATACTGAATAGCAATGGTGAGAGTAGCCATCCTTGTCTGGTTCCAGATCTTAGTGCCAATGCTTCCAACTTTGCTCAATTCAATAAGATGTTGGTTGTGGGTTTGTCATAAATTACCTTGACTGTCTTGAGGAAAATTTTTTCTATACCCAATTTGCTTAAGGTTTTCATCATGAAAAGATGTTGTATTTTTTTATCAAATGCTTTCTATGTATCTATTGAGATCCTAGGAGGCTGGGGGTACAATACATTCATACACAGCTGCGCGGTTGCCTCCCAGCCAGGCTCAAAGTCAGTGGGTCTGTGGACTTTTCTCTCTACTAGAATCCCTGGATCATACACATACTTAAAAGTCACTGGCAAATGTTGCTCTCTCCCCACCACTGCTGCCAGTACTGCTGGGATGATGATGTCCTGTCTCAGCCAGTTGCTGTGAGTACCTGTGCCTCCTGCCAAAACCCAAAATGGCAACTGCCCTTTCTCAACCAGGCAGCAGGCATTGTCATGGGGAAGTTGGGGCAAGATAAACATGGCCTCTCTACTTCCACTGGATCTGCAGGCAAATGCTATCAACCACTAGCACCCAGGGATCTAGTCCAGACTCATGCCAGGCTCATTCGCTCTTGCTCTCTCTCTCTCTCTCTCACCAGCGTTTGCTGCAATCTGGCCTCAGCTCCGTCTCCAAGCTGCCACCTGCTCTGGCTCTCAACTGCAACAGTCATGTGTTGTGTTCATTTTTGCTGCACATCTGCACCCTCCATACAGGTCCCTGACATTGTTCTTCCTCTGGAAGGATTTCTAGTGTGGTTTTCTCTTCAATTCTCCTGAGAGTGTACTTCTTCCAATTTTTACTATTTACTCCTAGCCTAGCACATATGCCATTCCCTAATCTACCATCTTGGAATCAACTATGTTTCAAATCCACTTCATAAACCGATCACAGCCATATTTCTATCCTCCATTTCAATGCACCAACCTCGCATGCTGCTTAGCCAGTATTGCAAACCATTACTCTAACCCTGGAAATTATGTTTATCTATCTGACTTATCTAAAAATTCTCCCATTATGACTTTTTAAAATTTTTATTTTTTGTATATTTTGTTGAAAATACCAGTTTTTAATATCGGTAAAACATTCTTCAGTTCATTATTATTTTACATGTAACATTATAAATTTACCTTCAAATAGGCAGAAGAAACAAAGGATAGACAATAGGACTTGATTACGTCTCAGCGATTTACCACAGAAAATGTATGCAAAAAACCCACCATCATCAAAGCAAACATAATCTACCATGCAGGTCTAGGTTTTATTCTCCTTTAGGTGATATGTTTTGGAAAATTTCATTCTAATAGCATTAGCACTTAATGAGAGAGCACTCATCTTTCTAAAAATAAAATTTAGTATTTAGATTCTCAAAACTCACCAAACCAACTGGAAATGTCTGGTTGTAAAACAACGTTACGCTCGAGTCAGTTTCACATCATAAGTGATAATCTATGACTAATGTCAGTAGGCAAATTCCAATTCTAAACACTACTAGAGATTGCCACTGTGATTTTCAACTGTGTTGACATTCATCTTATTGCTGAATTGTAGGCAAATTTCTTTGGCAACATTTACATATCAGTTAATGCCACAGGAAAAACTGTTACATTCATTTAGCATCTCAAAACTGCATTAGAATTACTTAAATACATTTTCTAATAGATTCTACAATAAGAAAGCCTCCAAACATGCCTATTAACAAAATCTGTTCAAAGAACACAAACTATTAAAGAATCAAGACACGTATCTCACATGAACTACTTAAATTTAATTGTATAAGTTATAGCTAAATTCACCAAATAATTTAAAAAATCCTTAAACAAAAGCAGATGTTTTTAAAATAAATTTCTTTATAATTTACCTAACTTTATTACAATTCACAGCTCTTTAGCCTGCATTTTAACATAAAATGTCTAAATCAATCTTGATGTGAGTTATTAAATTCAACTCAATATGCACTGCTTTATTTAGAAAATATGTACTAAGCACCATCATGTACCAAGACTCACAAGCAATAACTCCAGCAGTATATGTCATAATTCATCTTCAGAATAATTTTTGGGTTGCTTTAAATAAAGATTACACATCTGTGTGTGTGTCTGTGTGCATACACACCTGTTTAGGTGTGTGTGTGTATATATATATATTTATGTATATATCTTGAATGAGGAGGACATTATATGTAACAGTGATTCAAGTCAGAAACATAAAAATTTTATCAAATTATTAACTTACCTGGGTCAAATTGTTTTTTGAAGTCCTCGCATCCAATTCTAGTGTTCTATGTGTCACTTCAAGTTGTTTCACTACTACTTCTTTATGATATTGCTTTTCTTTTCTTCTTAACTGTTCCCTAGTTTTTTTACACAATATATTGGTATTGGTCTCTTTTTCTTGTTTTAGGTAAAAACATGCTTGTTTCAAAATTCATTTTATTAGAAATTAAAAGATTCATTGTATAATCTTATACTACCATGCAGCTTATACACTCTAATAAAATTTATGTTCTCAAATATTTTATTATAACATTTCATTTAAATGTCTTCTTCAAAGGACAGAGTTGAAAGTTAGCTGTGAAAGCACATTCTTAAAACAAAAAAAAATAGCACATTCTTGAGATTGGTATTGTGTAGTGTGTCAAGCTACCGCCTGTGATAGTAACACCCCGTGTGGCCACAGGTTCCTCTCCCAGCAGATGTACTTCCTATCTAGCTCCTTGCTAATGGCCTGCGAAAGCAGCACAAGGTGACTCAAGTACTTCAATCTCTGCTGCCACCTATTTGGGAGACCTAGAAGAAGCTCCTAGTTCCTGGCTTCAGCCTGGCTCAATCCTGGCCATTGAGGCCACCCACAGTGAACCAGCAGCTTGCTCACTCGCTCACTCGCTCTATCTCTCTCACTCTTTCAAATAAATAAATAAATCTTTGTTATCAGAAATTACATTCTGATAATTGATAAGATTCTGTTACTTGCAACTGATAACTGTTATCAAGAAAGGAATTTTGAAATTATCCAGTAGAGTTATGAGTTGAAAATTACCTCTTCCTCCTCCATTCATAATTACATCTCCATTAGGAAAGGTAATTTAGAATTAACCAATCTTTAATGAGTTTTTTAAAAAAGATTTATGCATTTATTTGAGAGGCAAAGTTATATATAGAGAGAAGAGACACACAGAGAGGTCTTCCATCTGCTGGTTTACTCTCCAAATGGCCACAACAGCAGGAACTCAGAGGATATGAAGTGAGGAGCCAGGAACTTCTTCCTTATCTCCCATGCCGGGGTGCAGAGCCCCAAGCACTTGGCACCTTCTAATGCTTTCTTAGGCCTTAAGCAGGCAGCTAGATCAGAAGTGGAGCACCCAGGACTTGGACCAGTACCTATATAGAATGCTGGTGCTACAGGCAGAGGCTTAACTTACTATGCAACAGTTCTGGCCCTTAATGAGTTATTTTTTATAAACACCTTTATATAGTTATTAGAACTACAGTTTCAACTTTATCAAATATTACAGGTATCCTTAAAAATTATTTAGCGTGTAAGACAGCCTATAATTTATATATGTCTTTTATATGATACACACAGCTACTGATTAATATCATCCAAGGGTAAAGAGTATATGTGTCACTTCATATAATTGATATTTTTGGTAGTACTTTCAACTGAATGATTATTAAACATTTTATAAACAATTTCAAAAGATGACATTGTTAATTAAGCAAGGGTGCTAAGTGCTTTCAACATAGAACATGAAACGAATTTTTGCATGTAAAAAAGAGAAATGTTCAAGAAACTGATCAGTGATTACTTTCCAGTTTTCTGTTATCCCATGCATGTAAAAATAAGTAAATTTCAAAATATTGAAAGGTTAAAAAAATTTCAACTATATATCTGTTGATGGAAGTATAAGCTTATGTACTTTCTTGACAAAAATTTAGAAATATTAACCAAGCATTTAAAAAGGTTTCCTCAAATTTAGCCATCAAATTCCATATTGAAGTATTTACTCAAAGTAAAGCACTTGGCATATAAAGAAATGTTTATATAGAAGATGTTTGTTGCAGCATGACTTATAATACAACAAAACATAAACTCAAAATACAATGTTCAAAACAAATCATGAAACTTCTATATGGTGTGCTTCTATGTAACTAAGATTACAATCTGAAGAAGATGTATTTAATTATTACAAGCATTCACACTTAAGAACTTGTACATTATTTGCAATTCTTGTGAATTTCACACTTCCTAAGAGTAGAAGTTTCTACCCTGTAAAATCCCAGAATATCTCGGATGGTCAAAGATGAAAAATCCTCCACAAAATACCAGCTCATTGAATCCAACAACACATCAGAAAGATCATTCACCCAGACCAAGTAGGATTTATCTCTGGTGTGCAGGTATGGTTCAACATTTGCAAACCAATCAATGTGATACATCACATTAACAAATTGAAGAAAAAACATATTATTATCTCAACAGATTTAGAAAAAGCACATAATAAGATATAGCATCCTTTCATGATGAAAATCTTAAGCAAACTGAGTATAGAAGCAACACTCATCAACACAATCAAGACAAACTATGACAAACCCACCGTGAGCACCTTATTGAATGAGTAGAAACTGGAGGCATTCCCCCTAAGATCTGGAACCAGACAGGAATGCCCAACTCTCAGCACTGTTATTCCATACAATCATGGAAGTTTTAGCCAGAGACACTAGGCAAGAAAATAAAACCAAAGAGATACAAATTGGGAAGGAAGAAGTCAAACTATTCCAATTTGCAGATGACATTTCATATATAGGGGATGCAAAAGACTCCACTAAGAGATTACCGAAACTCATAGAAGAGTTTGGTAAAGTGGCAGAATATCAAATTAACACACAAAAATCAAATCAGTAGCTGATCTATACATAGACAATGCCATAACAGCTACAAAAATTCATACCTTCAAATAAATTTAACCAAGGATGTCAAAGATTTCTATGATGAAAATTACAAAACATTAGAAAGTGAAATAGAAGAAGACATAAAAAGTAGCAAAATCTTCGATGTTCATGGTTTGGAAGAATCAAAATCATGAAAATGTCTGTACTACCAAAAGCAACTTACAGATTCAATTCATTCCTAATCAAAATACCCATCAGATTTTTCTCAAATTTAGAAAGAATGAAGCTAAAATACATAAGGAAACACTAGAGACCCTGAATAGCTAAAGCAATGTTAAACAATAAAAAAAGCTGGAGGCATCACAATACCAGACCTCAAGATATACTATAGGGCAGATATAATATAAACACATTGGTGCTGGCACAAAAACAGATGTATAGACCAATGGCATAAAATAGAAACTCCAGAAATCAATCCATGCATCTACAATGAGCTTACTTTTGACAAAGAAGATAAAATCAATCCCTGGAGAAAGGACAGTCTCTTCAACAAATCGTGATGGGGAAACTGGATCGCCTCATGCAGAAATATGAAATAAGACCCCTACTCTACACTTTACACAAAATTCCACTCAAAATAGATCAAGAGCTAAATCTATGTCTCAATACCATCAAATTAATAAATAACATTGAGGAAACCCCATAGTATATTGGCATAGACAAAGATTTCTTAGAAAAGACCCCAGAAAAGCACAGGCAATCAAAGCCAAAACTGACAACTGGGATTGCATCAAACAGGGAAGCTTCTGTACTTAAAAAGTAACACTCAGCAAAGTGAAGAAGCTCCAACAGAATGAAAGAAATATTTGCAAATTATGCAGCTGATAAAAGATTAATATCCACAGTTTGTAAAGAGCTCAAGAAACTCAATCACAACAAAACAAACAATCCAGTTAAGAAATAGGCAAAGGACTTTAATAGGCATTTTTCAAGAGTGGGAATGTAAATGGGCAACAGGCACTTGAAAAAATACTTAACATACTTCATTTTGATTTATTTAAGGAACATAAATTTCATGGATTCCATACATACATATTTAGGAACATAGTGATTCTACCTACCCTCCATCCCACCCATACTCCCACTTGTCTTCCTCTACCCCATCCTCTTTCCATTCTTATTTTTCACAAATATCTATTTTCAGTTAACTTAAAACACATAAGATTACCTTATACTAGTTAAAGAGTTCAACAAATAGTATGAAGGAATAAAAATTAGTATGAAGGACAGTACTGACCCAGTAGAGTCAGGCATTCATGGCTACAATTTATTGGGTTAAAAAAGTTTTAAAAAATCAGTGAAATGCAAATCAAAACCACAATGAGTTTCACTCCAGTTAGAATGGCTCTCATACAGAAATCAACAACAATAAATGTTCCCAAGGATGTGGGGGTAAAGGTACCCTAATCCACTGTTGGTGGGAATGTAAACTGGTGCACCTGCTGTAGAAGATAGCATGGAGATACTTCAGAAATCTCAATATAGACCTATCATATGATCCAGCCATCCCACTCCTGGGAATTTACCCAAATGTAAAGAAATCGGCAAATGAAAGAATAACCTGTACACCATGTTTATTACAGCTCATATGAAATGAACCAAGATGTCCATCAACTGAAGACTGGGTAAAGAAATTATGGTATATATACACTATGGAATAATATACGGTGGTAAAAATGAAATAATTTCTTTTGCTACAAAATGGATGTAACTAGAAATGATTACTTAGAGTAAAAAGCCTGTCCCAAAAAAGACAAATACCTGTGTTCTTTCTGATCTGTCATAACTAACAGAGTATGTAAAAGGTAATCTACTGGGATGAAATTGACATTTTGAGATGTGATGATTTTGAACAGCTCTTGTCTTGAGTACTGAGGAGCAGTGTTTTTGTTTTTTTTGTTTGTTTGTTTGTTCATACTATTTGTTGAACTCTTCACTTAGTGTATGGTTAATCTTGTGTATATAAAGTTAACTGAAAATAGAAATTTGTTAAAAATAAGAATAGAAAGAGGAGAGGAAGGAGGAAGAATGGTGGGATTATGGGTGGAATATAAGGTAGGAAGAATTACTATGTTCCTGAATTTGTATACATGATGCATGTTTGTATTCCTTAAATAAATCAAATTGAAAAAAGTTAAAGTCTTCAAAAACAGATGTTCCATTTCTGCGCCAATTTTGAATGAACCATCTTTTACCATAAAATATACATGAATTGAAGTTCTAAAGATAATTTAAAGCACCAAGCATTCTTATACCTAGATATGTGCATAAAATTAAATTCACTATGCGTTCTGCTACATCATTTCTAGTAGTATAGATGGACTAAAAGCTTCTATGTTAAAATAAAAGAAAATCCCCTTGACTGCCACATTTTTTTGTCAAGTATCTTAACCTTACTGCAGTATTGATATAGTTGAGTATTCTCTTGTTTGGCTTGTAGATTACACTATTCTTTCCTATTTTCATTGAAAGTAGTCACCCTTAACATTGCTTCACTGGAAAGTAAAGAATTCGTAGACTTTACCTTTTAAGACGATCGAGCTCACTCAGATTGTTGTCATAAATCACTTGCAGTAGACTTCTAGTGAGTGAAAAGCCATTCTCTATCACTGGTCTAATCCCATACTCCATGGAAGTCACTTTTTCATTTTCATTTTTTGTTTCCTTTATATGCAAGGCAGGGCAGCTATTTTAAAAAGATCATTAACATGACAATGTTTTTTACTCAACTGGGAAAGATTAAAGAAGCACAATTTTAAGAAAATTCTTATTCTTCCCCAACTTAATTCATTTACTAATTCAAAACAAGATAGGAAGTGATAACTACATGTAAAGAAAGGTGTACAGGGAATTTAAAAAATTACATGAAAATTGGGTGAAAAGTAGTTCTGATACAAAAACTTTGAAATCCAGGCAGAATAATTTTTGTAACATGCATTTTATACACTTACTGAACACACCTTGTTATATCTTCTTTGGAAAACAGGTAAAAACACAATTATGATATAAGGTAATATGGAAGGGTTGATATTGCGGGCGTGGTGTTTCACCTATTCGTTAATACCTATTCGTTAATAAGCAGGGGGCCGGCGCTGTGGCATAGTGGTTAAGAGCACTGCCTGCAGTGCTGGCATCCCATATGGGTGCCAATTTGAGCCCCTGCTGCTCCATTTCTGATCCAGCTCTCTGCTGTGCTCTGGGAAGGAAGTGGAAGGTGGCCCAAATCTTTGGGCCTGTGTACCTCCTTGGAAACCCAAAGGAAATTCCTGGCTCCTGGTTTCAAATCAGTGCAGCTCTAGCCATTGTGGCCATTTGAGGAGTGAACCAGCAGATGGAAGACCTCTCTCTGTCTCCCTGTCTCTGTCACTCTGTAACTCTGCCCTTTAATAATAAATCTTTATATATATATAAACATACAGGGTAAGACATTCTTGTCCCATATCAAAGGGCTTGGATTTGAATCCTGGATTCACTATCAATTCCAGCTTTATAATATACTGGGAAACACCAGAAGACTGGTCCAAGTAGTTTAATCCCTGTCACTTTTATGCAAGACATGGTTTGGGTTGCTGACTATGGGCTTAAGCCTGGCTCAGTTCTGGCCATTGAGGGAATTTATGGGGTGTACTAGAAGAGGGGAGTTATCTCTGACTGCTTCAGATTCTTTTTTTAAAATATATATTTCTTATTTGAAAGGCAGAGTTACATAGAGGCAGAGAGAGAGAGAGAGAAGTCTTCCATCCACTGATTCATTCCCTAAATGGTTGCAATGGTGAGAGCTAGGCTGATCTGAACCCAGGAGCCAGAAGCTGATTCCAGGTCTCCCACACAAGTGCAGGGACCCAAGGACTTGGGCCATCTTCTACTGCCTTCCCATGCCATAGCAGAGAGCTGGATCAGAAGTGGAGCAGCCGAGATTCAAATCAGCACCCATATACGATGCCAGCACCTCAGGCAATGGCTTCAGCAGCTACGCCAGAGTGCCAGCCCCTGTTTCAGACTCTTAAATAAAAAAGTGTTGATATTGGAAACTGATATCTGAGCACAGGAAAGCTTTACAAAGGAGGTAAAAAAAAAAAGGAAAAAAGAACTCATGAGGGAAAAATGTGGATGAAAACCATTTCATTTCCAGAATGTGCAAACAAAGAGTAGGCATGTGATATCTGATATATTTCTTTGGAATTTGTAAGAAAAATATAAAATACCTAAATCTATCATTGAGAGATGAGGCCTACACTAATTTTGAATGCTACACTAAAATATAGATGTCCACAGTCTATAAGCATAATATTCAGATTTGGAAGTAGCAGTTATAATTGTGCTATATTTTTGGTTTCATTGTTAAATATAATAATGCCAACCTTAGATGAAAATTTAAAATTTAATTTTTTAATTTACTTTGACAGGCAGAGTGGCCGATGGAGGAGGAGGAGGGAGGGAGGAAGGAGCAGAAGAAGGGAGACGGATCACCTATCCTCTGGGCCAGGGTGAAGTCAGGAGTCAGGAAATCAATCATTGTTTCCTGCCTGGGTGTATGGACTCAAGTACTGGAGCCATCATCTGTTGATTTCCAGGATATTATATTATATTTTATTATGTAAGGTATAATAAAACATATATGTATATATAATAAAACATATATACATACACACATAAATGTAGACTGCTAGAGTCGAAAGATTACAAATGTATATAATTGCCAACTAAAATAAATAGAATGAACCCAGATAAAATCAATTTTTAAGTGAGTATTATTCTAATGTCTAAAAAAACTCCAAGGATAAGCTGCATTCACTCAATTAATAAAAAAATATTGAGTAGCTGCTCATTGCATGCATGTTAGGGCCTCTTCTGTGTACAAAAATATGGCAGTGAAAAGACAAAATCCAACATAAAAGAGTAAAGCAAAAACATTAGCAATGAACAAGCTATATAAAAACAAAATACAGTATGTTAGAGGAAGAGAACAAAAGCAGAGAATCAATGTTTTCCATGTTTAAGGGAGGTGTGGACCTATTAGAAGGCCAAGGAAGATCTTGCTTAGGAAGAAAACAATTGAAGGAAGGAAAGGAATCAGCCAGGTGGACATCTAAGGAAGAATCTTCAAACACAGAAGGAGCCCAGGTATGTTTAAGGAATAGTGAAAATTTCTGTAGCATAAGTAGAATGAAGGAGATGGAAAATCACAAATTGAAATCACAGCAATAAGGAGGAGTGAGGTCACAACATGTATTGCCTGGTAGGCATTAGAAAGAAGTTTAGTATGTGAAGTCAAATGAAATCACCAGGTTTTAAGTAGAAAAAACGACATAATCTGACTTTAAGAGATCCCCTGTGTTAAGATTAATGAAAAGAGGATTTATGAAAAAATAAACAAGAGAATCACTGAGGAATCTACAAACTAATATAGACAGTAGCTGATGCTGACTTGGATATGATGTATCTAGCTTCTGGACATATTGTGAAGGTATACTTGACAACATGTGCTGTCACATAAAGGCTGAGGTATAAGAATGCTCCAAGGCTGTTGGTAGAACAGATAAAAGTGTTGCCATTCGCTGAAGTAGGAAAAACTATATGAGGGGCTGGTATGAACAAGAACATCATTAGCACAGCACTAGGCCACCTAAATTTTAAATACTGAATAAATGACCAAAGAGAAGTGTTGAGTAGGCAGGTTATTATCTAAAATATGGAATTAAGGAAAGAGATCTAAGTTGCAGTTAAAAATTCAGAATTCATTTGCATATACAAGATAGTGAAGCCATGAGAGAAAAGATCAAAGACAGCCTTGGGAAATACCCATGTTTTAAAAGTAGAAGATGAGAGAAACAAGGGAAACAACACAGGATGGAGTAGAAAAGAAATGGAAAGAGATTGGTTGAGAATTATACCCTGAAAGCCAAGTCAAGAAATGATCTTGAAGGAAAAGTGTTCTACAGACATAATAAAATGTTACAAAATCTAAGCTGAGACTTCATGCCCAAATATGTTTAACTTGTCCTAAAATAGTCTGCCCACAAATATAACACCATAAGTAATTGTTATTTTCCTATTGTTTCAAACTATATTGACAAAATGTATTATTTGAAAAGAATTGTTTAAAGATGTTTTACCCTAAAAGGATAAAATATTTTTAATGGTTAATTAAAATGAGAGCCTGTGACAGCACTTTGCCACAGAGGGTTAAGCCACGATATGAAGTGCCACCATCCCATATGGGCCAGTTCGAGTCCTGATTTCTCTGCTTCCAATTCAGCTCCCTGCTAAGGTGCCTGGGAAATCAGTGGAGGACTGTCCAAGTTTTTGGGCTCATGCAACCATACGAGAGACCTAAAATAAATGCCTGGCTTCAGGCTGGCCCAGGTCCAGCCATCGCTGCCATTTGGGGAGCAAACCAGTGGATGCAAGATCTCTCTGTATCTCTCTCTCTGTCCTTCTAACTAGAAAGAGAGAGAGAGAGAAAGAGACAGAGAGAAAGAGACAGAGAGAAAGAAAGAAAGAAAGAAAGAAAGAAAGAAAGAAAGAAAGAAAAAGAAAGAAATATAGAAAGAAAGAAAGAAAGGCGGGAGGAAGGGAGGGAGGGAAGGAAGGAAGGGGGAGGGGGAAAGGAGGGAAGGAGGGAAGGAGGGGAGGAATATTTAATGAAAAGAAAAGGAGACTTTGGAAAGTACTACAACATTGATTAAAAATCAGTAGCAATCGAGAGAAAACCTGTTTTGGAGGGGTTGTGGGAATGTAAACAACTGGAGTGAGTCCAAGAGTGAAGAGAAAGTCAATTTGAGTCAGTGAATAGAGACAGTTCTTCCAAGGAGATCACTGCTAAGGCCATGATCATTGAAGATCTATTTTTCTCCATGTTTAACTGAATTTTTCAATCCTCGCATAATGATTTTAGGGAATATCTGTGATTCTCTAAAGTTGCTGGAACTAAAAATGTTCTGATCAAAACAGTAAATAATTCATAAACTTAAGGAAGTGAATTCCTTGAAAAGTTCCTCATTAGGTATTATATAACTGAATATTATTATTCTGCTGATAATACTGAAAATCTGTGGCTGGCGCCGTGGCTCCATAGGCTAATCCTCCGCCTTGTGGCGCCTGCACACCGGGTTCTAGTCTCGGTTGGGGTGCCGGATTCTGTCCTGGTTGCCCCTCTTCCAGGCCAGCTCTCTGCTATGGCCTGGAAGTGCAGTGGAGGATGGCCCAGGTGTTTGGGCCCTGCACCCACATGGGAGACCAGGAAAAGTACCTGGCTCCTGGCTTCAGATGAGCGTGATGCGGCGGCCACAGTGCGCTGGTCGTGGCGGCCATTGGAGGGTGAACCAATGGAAAAGGAAGACCTTTCTCTCTGTCTCTCTCTCACTGTACACTCTGCCTGTCAAAAAATAAAAAAAAAAATATTGAAAATCTAAAATTTTCAAGGGCAACTTCTGGGTTGCTTAAAAGCCAGGAGGCAGGAGATTCTTCCATGTCTCCCACGTGGGTGCAGGGTCCTGTGCACCTGGGCCATCTTTGGCTGCTTTACCAGGCAAGGTAGTACAGAGCAGGATCAGAAGAAGAGCAGCCAGGATTTGAACTGGCACCCATATGGGATGACAACACTGCAGGTGGAAGTTTAATCTTGTATGCCACTGCACCAGCTCCACAACTAGAGTTTTTGTAAGCTTTATTTGATGTCACTCCTGAAAAATACAGTATGATACATTCTGAAACATTCTTTAGCCTGTAGTCCATCTTCTAACGAAAGAGTTATTGCATTAGCAGTACCAATGTTTTGGCATAGGTTCAGTAAAACTGTGCCCAAGAATAAATCCAGCGGAATCTTTCCTAGGACTGTTCATAAAGTTTTATTGATATTAAGCCACACTAATTGCCTTAAAGAATATGGAGGATTTCGCACCACAACTATAGAGACCTTCTGATCCAAAAAGCCTGAAATATTCATTATCTGGTTCTTTACAGAAAAAGTTTTCAACTCCTGCTTTAGCAGATTAAACATCCTTTGATGCATTTGAGAAGGTTTACCTAACAAACTGAAATGCTTATAAGGAATATGGACCACAATATGCAAATACTGAATAATGCTCAAATTATTTTATAGATTCTATATTTTAATATTTAGGCTCAAATTGGGATCAAAACTCAAAAATAAAATAGGTATTGGTTATAAGAAGTACAAGTGTCCCATGGACTCCCCTTTTGCAATTCAGCAGATATGGTATTTTAATAAAATGTGCTTAAGATGCATCATCAAACTAGTCACATTAAATATACTCTAGTTGTGAAAACGCAGTGTACTATAGATAAAACCTCATTTTTAAAAATGGTTGCATACTGAGTTCTTTTATTGGTATGACAATTTATTTCTATTTTGATTGGTATTTAGACTGATTCTAAATTTTTGATAAACAATGTTATTGTGAATGTCATATACATATGTACGAAGGCAACATGTTTATTAACCTATTTTCATTTTATTTGGAAGGCAGAGAAACAGATCTAGATAGACTAACATATTAAGAAAGATTTTCCATCTGCTGTTTCATTCACAAATACCCAGCACAGCCAGGACTGGGCAAGGCTCCCCAAGGGTCTGAATTTCCACCCAAGTCTCCTAAGTGGGTATGGACACCCAAGTACTGGAGCCACCATCTACTGCCTCCCATGAGATACACTCTTAGGAAGGTAGATAGGGGCCAGCGCCACAGCTCAATGGGCTAATCCTCTATCTGCAGTGCCGGCACACTGGGTTCTAGTCCTAGTCGGGGTGCTGGATTCTGTCCTGGTTGTCCCTCTTCCAGGCCAGCTCTCTGCTGTGGCCCGGGAGTGCAGCAGAGGATGGCCCAAATGCTTGGGCCCTGCACCCCATAGGAGACCAGCAGAAGCACCTGGCTCCTGCCTTCGGATCAGCATGGTGCGCCGGCCGCAGCGGCCATTGGAGGGTGAACCAACAGCAAAGGAAGACCTTTCTCTCTGTCTCTCTCTCTCACTGTCCACTCTGTCAAAAAAATAAATAAAAATAAAAATAAAAAAAATAAAGCAAGGTAGATAGGAAGCAGAGAAGTATGGACTCAGACCATGCACTCTCATATAGGAAGAGTGCATGTCACTGGCCCTGCAACATATTTGTATAAATATCTTTATCATATGTGTTTTACATCCTTAACACTAATTGTCCTATTACATCTTAGATAATAGATGATGACAATACATCACAAATGTCATAAACTTATGGGTGTAGTAGTGTACAATAGACCATACTATGCTATCTTGTCAGGTCTAATCCCTGAGTGAAGTTGCTACAAGGACAAAGAACGGTTTATTTCAAATTTTGACATGTGCTCTTAAGTTACCCTTCAAAGAGTCTTATAATTGTATTTACCAACAGTAGATAATAACTTTTCCCTCACATTTGCCAACTATTAACTTTTAAACAAATACTTAGCAGTACGGTTTACAAATATTATTTGTTTCTTGATATATTTCTAATTCCAAAGCATGGAATAAAATCCTTAGTAAAAATATGTTAATCATAGATAATAACCCAATTATAAGTGGTATAGCACAATAAATATCCCATCATCCAATGTTAACTATTGCTATAGACTTACAAATAATATTCTTCATTCTTCTTAGTGGCAGATTGCTGGTTGTCAAGGTCCCCACTCTTTCTCTGCTGATTCAGTCCACAACCATCACTGTCATCAGGAGGAGCAGCACTTTCATGCAAGTTTCTTAACACTTCCATTTCCTTACTTTGGCAACGCTGCTCTTTTTCTTCAAACTTTAATGAAAGTTTCATATTAAAATCGCTGTTAGTACATAAATATAAGCATTTTTGTGTTCATTTATTATTCATTTTATGTAGCACATTTATTGCTACATAAATGTTTTACATACAGTTTTCTACTACAGTGACAGAAAAAAATTTTGAACATCCTGCTACTGGTTGGGAAAAGTTTATCAATAATACCTTGGATATGACACATGTTACAATTCTGCAATAAAACAACAATGGAAACTGGAGAAAGAGAAACAATTCACCTGCGATAATTAGCTCTTACAATACACCACAGGCAACAGACAGTGTGCTAGAATCCTACAATGGTCTTAAAATGCTAATGTAAATTTCTGATATTATTGATATATTTTTGACAGGCAGAGTGGACAGTGAGAGAGAGAGAGAGAGAGAGAGAGACAGAGAGAAAGGTCTTCCTTTTGCCGTTGGTTCACCCTCCAATGGCCGCCATGGCTGGTGCACCGTGCTGATCCGAAGGCAGGAGCCAGGTGCTTCTTCTGGTCTCCCATGGTGTTCATGTTCATGTAGGGTTATGATAAATAATCCTACACTTCTTGAAGATATATTTACATATAAGAGAGAGAGAGGGAAAAAGAGAGAGAGAGAGAGAGCGCGCACTTTCATCTGTTGGTTCCTTCCCCAGATGGCTGCAATGGCAAACACTGTGCAAGGCTGAAGTCAAGTGTCAGGAACTGCATCCAGGTCTCCCAGATCAGTAGTAGGGGGCCAAACGCTTGGGTCATCCTCCACTGTCTTTCTCACGCCATTATCAGGGAGTCAGATTGAAAGTAAGAAGCCAGATTATGAACTGTCACCAAGTGGGATGCTGGCATCAAAGGTGGCAGCTTCACCCACTATGTAATGTCAGTTCCCTTTTAAAATATTTATTTATTTATTTGAAAGTAACAGAGAAAGACAACCCTATAACTTAACTACATTGTAATAAACTTTTATCCTGGAAACATCAATTTTTTTTATTTTTTTTTTAACTTTTATTTAATGAATATAAATTTCCAAAGTACAGCTTATGGATTACAATGGCTTCCCCCCCATAATGTCCCTCCCACCCGCAAACCTCCCCTTTCCCACTCCCTCTCCCCTTCCATTCATATCAAGATTCATTTTCGATTCTCTTTATATACAGAAGATCAGTTTAGCATACATTAAGTAAAGATTTCAATAGTTTGCTCCCACACAGAAGCATAAAGTGAAAAATAATAGACGATTTCTTAAATGATGATGAAATCAGATCAGACCTATTGTCATGTTTAATCCCAGTGAGAGTCAAGTTGGGAATTGATAATTTCTTCTTCTTTTTTTTTTTTTTTTACAGAAGATCAGTTTAGTATACATTAAGTAAAGATTTCAACAGTTTGCACCGCCATAGAAACATAAAGTGAAATATACTGTTTGAGTACTCGTTATAGCATTAAGTCTCAATGTACAGCACATTAAGGACAGAGATCCTACATGAGGAGTAAGTGCACAGTGACTCCTGTTGTTGACTTTACAAATTGACACTCCTGTTTATGGCATCAGTAATCTCCCTATGCTCCAGTCATGAGCTGCCAAGGCTATGGAAGCCCCTTGAATTCTCCGACTCTTATCTTGTTTAGACAAGGTCATAGTCAAAGCGGAGGTTCTCTCCTCCCTTCAGAGAAAGGTACCTCCTTCTTTGAAGACCTGTTCTCTCCACTGGGATCTCACTCACAGAGATCTTTTATTTAGTGTTTTTTTTTTTTTTTTTTTTTTTTTTTTGCCAGAGTGTCTTGGCTTTCCATGCCTGAAATACTCTCATGGGCTTTTCAGCCAGATCGGAATGCCTTTAGGGCTGGGAAACATCAATTTTTAAAAAATCTAGAAAGACCAACGTTTAGAATTCAAGAAATTTACTTACAACATTATTGGATAAAAAGATTAGCTATTACGCAAAATGAGCCCATTTTTTCTATTTTATGAAGGAAAGCTTATGAGCATAGTGCCAAGTGTATCCAGTGAAAAACACAGTGGTCTCTAAGAAAACAGTGCAAGCAGTGGCATATGAATATGCCATACATCGTAAGCAACAACTTCTGTTTAAATGCTTCACACAGAAATGAAGAACCAAGCCAGAGTCTGATATAACTAGAGAAAGAACACAATTAAAGGGACCAAAAATCCACTAGGTTAACAAAGGACTGATTGGGTAGGAATCATCCTGAGGGGAGGATCTAAAATTCTTTTTAACTGGGTTTGCTCTTCAAACTAACAAAAATTTTAAGACTGCTGATATTGGCACAAGGAATTAATTGTCCAAGATAATCATGTTTAACGTATTTTTTATCCAAGAACTGTTGAGGAGGAAGATGTATTTCATGGAAGTTCAAAGTGATCACTGCACCTAAGACACTCGCCATGAATTCTAGTCAATGAAATGTATTTGTGCTGCATGTTATATTCTTTAGTTTCAGCATTACATCTCATGGAAATTTTGGTGCATTCTGCTTCATTTCTGAATTTAAACATTTTGACAATTCTCCAAAATATCAAAGATGGTACTTCCTCATTTTATGCTTTTATTTCTATCCACATTTCACTATCTAATATGTTTATTAACCTGTATGGAAGCAATAAGAGAAACACGTGAAATATGTCACTTTCTGTCATTGTCACCTGGATTTTATATTAACCATCCAGATTTACAGGATTTGACGATGCAGGTCTCTAGTAACAGCAAGGAGGCTTCCCCTCTGTGCTCTAAGCTATTTTTTCTCTCATAGCTTTTATAATTATTTTTTCCATAGACAATAACTTTTAAAGTATTCACAGATCATTAAAACTTTAATAGTATAACATTCTTAACCATTGGGTTCACAAAGGTGTAAAACAAAGCTTTAGAAAACTATGTTGCCAGGCCAGTGCTGTGTCCTTGGGCCCCTGCACCCACGTAGGAGGCCCGGAAGAAGCTCCTGGCTCCTAGCTTCGGATCAGCGCAGCTCCAGCCATTGTGGCCATCTGGGGAGTGAATTGGAGGATGGAAGACCTCTCTCTTTGTCTTTACCTCTCTCTGTTAACTCTGTCTTTCAAATAAATAAAGTAAATCTTAATTTAAAAAAAAAAACTGTTTCCAGCAATATTTTTCCCTTTAGGTCCTGGGATATTTGATATTCAGAAAAGAGATACATGCTCACTAAAATATATCCGTCCAAGTTTGCCACACCTCAAAAGAAGAGGGAATGTCATGAATTGTAAGTGAGAGATTCTGAAAAATAAGCTTCCCTCATTTTACAGTCACTAAGCATATAATTTCATAGATGGAAGGCATGAAGTAATTAAGTGTTCTGGCCCCATTATCTACTGATAATGGGAATAAAACTTCAAAAGGTTAAATGATTCAGACAAAGTACACAGGGTGGCTTTTCCTAGCATTTTATGGTACTAACAGAAAACACACATTCTATAACACTGAATCAGATACATTACCAGAGAAAATAACCAAATTAATCACAGAAATGAGCAGTGTGACTTTGTCAAAATACTCCAATGCCTTCATGGTGAGGAGCGTGAAGAGAGGCTTGATCTACCCTTACCTATAAGAGGATGTCTGTAGATTTTTACATACCTATAAAACTGTAAGTACTCCAGAATGTAGCATCCTAATTTAGAGACAAACATTGAACCTCTGGTGATGGTTTATGATACTTATAAAAGTCTAATTCACCAGAAATATTTGTGTAAGCATAAAAGTTACATGAAAGTGTATGTAAGTGTTTGAAAAATCTTTAAAGTAGTCATGTTGGAACACAAAGTTCCATATACTTTAACTGAATCAGATAAAGTTGTACAATAGACAAGGCACAATAAACAGACTCACTATGCTTGTAATATGTTTCACAACACTCAAGGCCAGGAACATGCTAATATTCACTCTCAAACAATGGTTCCTTCCCATGGTATGCTCACTGGATCCCACATATTCATATTTTAATATGTAATCAATACAATTCACACAAGATGATCCAAGTAGTTGGTTTCCTGAACCCGCATAGGGGACTCAGATGAAGTTTCTGGCTCTAGCGCAGTCCTGGCCAAGGTGGCCAATTGTGGAGTCAAACAGTTGATTAGAGCTCACTCTTGCTCCCACTCTCTCTCTTCCTCTCTCTCTCCCTCCCTCCCTTCTCCCCTACCTCCCTCCTCCCTCTTCCAAAACTCTGCTTTTAATAAATAAGTGAATCTTTAAAAAATAAATAACTGTAATTTATTGTTAAGCCAATCAAAATGGCTAGGGCTTCTTAAAATTTTTAAAAAGATCTTTATACTTATTCTGGTTCAGAAAGTCATAGAGTATTCAGTTAAATTATTCACCCAGGTTAAAGGTCACTTGGAAGAATTAAATAATAAAAACTATGAAGATTTTTTAATTGTAATTTAGAGAGCAACATCATTGTGTACACAAGCTTTTTCTAGGTAGAAAATCACAATGGATCAGGTAATTGACACAGGCAAATAGGAGAGTATCAGCAAGGGAACCTCTCTGTATTTTGCAAGTTAAACTTTTTCACCAAGGCCAGGAACTACTTGTGATGAGACTACCTCATTCTTTTTAAAATCGACTTTAATGTATTGGAAAGTCAGAGAGAGGGAGAGAGGGAGAGGGGGAGAGAAAGAGACAAACTCTGCTGGTTCTCTACAACTACCCACAATAAGCATGACTAGGCCAGGCCAAGGCCAGAAGCTGGGAACCTAAAGGTGCATCTCTCACAGGAGCGTGACAGAAACAAGTACTTGAGCCATCACCTGCTTCCCAGGGTATGCATTACTGGAAGACAGAACTGGAGCAGCACTTGGACATAAACCCTGGGACTGTGATATGGAATGTTAGCATCCCAAGTGGTGTCTTAGTGACTATGACAAATGTCCATCTTATCCTACCTCTTTCTTAAATCTACACATATTTTGCTGCAGTATTTCATTTTGATGTTTTGTCCCTATGTGAGGGAGAAGAACAAATAATTTCTTTTTTTAAATTTTTTTGACAGGTAGAGTTATAGACAGGGAGAGGGAGAGACAGAGAGAAAAGTCTTCCTTCGATTGGTTCACTCCCCAAATGGCCGCCTCAGCCGGTGTTGCGCTGATCCGAAGCCAGGAGCCAGGTGCTTCCTCCTGGTCTCCCATGCGGGCAGAGGGCCCTAGGACTTGGGCCATCCTCCACTGCCTTCCCGGGCTACAGCAGAGAGCTGGACTGAAAGAGGAGCAGCCGGGACTAGAACCCAGGGCCCATATGGGATTCTGGCGCCACAGGCGGAGGATTAGCCAGGTGAGCCATGGTGCCGGCCTGTGTAATAGGTTTTTAAAAATGTTATTTAACACCCTATCTAGAATTGTTTGCCTCTTTCAAGAAAATGATTAGCTCTATTATACAGCAGCTTCTAAGATTTTGTCTAATAAGCAGTTAACATGTTTTTAATTAAGCATTAAATTATGATTTTTGATTCATATATACACACCTACATATATTATATACATATATATATATGTGGTATGGACAGTCATTTTGATTGGTATATGCTATGCTACACACACAAATATGAAATCAGAAGTTTACATTTTTACATACTTGCTTATTTTTACTTCCATCAAGCCATTCTTGTTCTTCCTTGGGTGTTGTTTTAATGTCATTATCTGTTGAAGAAGAATTGACATTTTTTTAACTCAAGTTCTGTGCTTTTACATTGATTAGTATTGCAGTGAGGAAGGAAATGCCTCTTGAGATGTTTTGGTATTGGTTTTAACTTGATTCTGCCTGTAACTACAAAACACTAGACTTTATTATTTGAATCACATGCTTCAATTGTTTAGTTTGGGTAAGCCACAAGTCCAAAATGCTTTCTGGGCCACTGAGGTGAGGCACATATCCAGGGTCTAATCCAATTAGTGATATTTTGTTTAATATTTTTTGGCATTTACACGGGTAACTCTGGTGTCCCTTACAGATCTATGTTTCCATTTAAATATGTTAATTATCAGTGAGAGGAAAGCTATAATCTTAAAAAAATACCAAGTAACTTATTTTATCAATTGAAAGCTTAAGCTTAATCTTTCATTGAATATTTAATTCTTTAAGAAATACCTCTGACTTCCAAATTATCAGCAAACAACTTGAGGAGACAGCAGATATCTTCCTGTGTACTAAATATAATCATGTAACCCACTCAGAAGTTTATGCTAAATACCAGCCCACACAAAATTATCTATACTCTTGTCTCTATTGTTTATATGTGAACTCAAGCTCAAGAATAAAAATGATTTTCTGAATTATATCCTGTTGACTTTAGGTGGCATAAGAGGAGTAATCCTAAGTGAACCCTGGAACAAAATGATGTTTGAAAGTCACACTATGAAATTATGCAGACACACAGAAGTACTCCAGGGTTAAATTCTGTGCTCCGATTTCCTCAGCTATTACTTTTATCTGTCCATGAGATTCCATGGATGTTGATGGATTTTTGGTCATAAAACAGTTATGTATCATCAATTGTCAAATTTGTATATCTTTGACAACTCATTACTGAGAATCAAAGGATAATCAAACTAGTAGGCAGCTGGGGGCAGAAGCACAGTCTGAAAAACTTAAAAGTTATTTGTTCAACCATAAGAATGAAAATAATACAAATAAGATTAACATATACAAATACATTAATTAAAAATTAGTTTAGCTCCAATAGAGAAGCAAAGTACACAGAATCTCAGAATGCTCTAACTGGTATTTATCTGAAATATTTTTATCATTTTTATAAAAGATAAACTATCATATTTAAATACTTTAAGACAAGTCTAGAACAAAATCAGAAAAACTGAAAAATTGTTATAGAATGCTATTATTTAATAAATATAAATTTTAAAATACAACTTTTGGATTATAGTGGTTCTTCCCCCCATAACTTCCCTCCCACTTGCAACCATCCCATTTCCTACTCCCTCTCCCATCCTATTCTTTATTAAGATTTATTTTTAATTATCTTTATATAGAGAAGATCAACTCTATACTGAGTAAAGATTTCAACAGTTTGCACCCACACAGACACACAAAGTATAAAGTACTGTTTGAAGACTAGTTTTACCGTTAATTCTCATAGTACAACACAGTAAGGACAGACGTCCTACAGGGGAGCAAGTACACAGTGACTGCTGTTCTTGATTTAACAATTGACACTCTTATTTATGATGTCAGTGATCACCTGAGGCTCTTGTCATGAGCCACCAAGGCTATGGAAGCCTCTAGAGTCCACAAACTCTGACATTATTTAGATAAGGCCATAGTCAAAGTGGAAGTTCTTTCCCACCCTCAGAGAAAGGTATCTCCTTCTTCGATGGGTTGTTCTTTCCACTGGGATCTCACTCATGGAGATCTTTCATTTTTTGCCAGTGCCTTGGCTTTCAGTGCCTGAAATACTCTCATGGACTTTTTAGCCAGATCCAAATACCTTAAGGGCTGATTCTGAGGCCAGAGTGCTGTTTAGGGCATCTGCATTCTATGAATCTGCTGTGTATCCTGCTTCCCATGTGAGGGCATCTGCCATTCTATGAATCTGCTGTGTATCCCGCTTCCCATGTTGGAGTGTTCTCTCCTTTTTAATTCTATCAATTATTATTAGCAGACACTGATATTATTTATGTGATCCCTTTGACACTTAATCCTATCTTTATGATCAAATATGAACTTAAACTGATCACTTTAATTAGTAATATGGCATTGGTAGTGTGAACTTAATGGGATTTGGAGTCCCATGGCAAGTTTTTAGCTTTACCCTTTAGGAGTAAGTCTGAGGGATCGTGTGCCAAACTGTACATCTCCTCCCTATATTATTCCCACTCTTATTTTTAACAGAAGTCAATTTTCAATTGCATTTAAACACCTAAGAATAATTGTGTGTTAAGTAAAGAGTTCAACCAATGTTATTAAGTAGAAAAAGAAAATATTAAAAAGAATAAAATAGTAAGCTGTTCCTCAACAGTCAGTACAAAGTCTGATCAAGTCATTGCTTCTTGTGTCAGTTTCACTTCTACAGGTTTCCTTTTAAGTGCTCAGTTAGTTGTCACAGATCATGGAGAACATATGATATTTGTCCCTTTGGGACTGGCTTATTTCACTCAGCATAATATTTTCCAGATTCCTCCATTTTGCTGCAAATGACCAGATTTCATTTTTTACCACTGTCTATTATTCCATAGAGTACATATTTCATAATTTATTTATCCAGTCTTCTGTTCATGGGCATTTAGGTTGATTCCATGTCTTCGTTATTGTGAATGAGCTACAATTAACTTTGAGGTACAGATAGCTCCTTTATTTGCCAATTTAATTTCTCTTGGGTAAATTCTGAGGAATGGGATGGCTGGGTCGTGTGGTAGGGTTATATTCAGAAGAAATAAAACTTTAAAGGTGATTCCAATACAGGGACTGCATTAACATTTGGGTAAGACTACAAAGGGTTTCAAGTAGTAATTCTTTTTTTTTTTTTTTTTTTTTTGACAGGCAGAGTGGACAGTGAGAGAGAGAGACAGAGAGAAAGGTCTTCCTTTGCCGTTGGTTCACCCTCCAATGGCCACCGCGGCCGGCGCGCTGCGGCCGGCGCACCGCGCTGATCCGATGGCAGGAGCCAGGAGCCAGGTGCTTTTCCTGGTCTCCCATAGGGTGCAGGGCCCAAGCACCTGGGCCATCCTCCACTGCACTCCCTGGCCACAGCAGAGGGCTGGCCTGGAAGAGGGGCAACCGGGACAGAATCCGGCGCCCCGACCGGGACTAGAACCCGGTGTGCCGGCGCCGCTAGGCGGAGGATTAGCCTAGTAAGCCGCGGCGCCGGCCCTCAAGTAGTAATTCTAAATTCTGATCCAAGTTGGTATGTTCAGGTGCCAAAAAATCAACTCAAATAATTTTAGGTGTTAATTGCAATTTTCAATCCATTCTCTTCAAAGTGCAGAATCAACTTTTTCAGAGAGATATGCCATAAATACTATTAGTTGTAACAGTTAATGGGTCATGGATATTGGAATGTAGGACTCTGCATGCTGGTACTTAATTTTCCCAGTTTTCATATCTAATAAACTAAGTATGAACAGAGCAGTCCACTAAGTAAAGGATCTCCAGATACTCACAAGGATTTTAATGGTAAAAGGAACCCTAAGATGAGAATGTTTAAGAATTCTAATTTACAATTATTTGGGGGCACTAAATCAGTTCTTAAAGAAAATTTAAAGTATATATTTTTATTCTATATTGACACATCATTGTGGCATAGAATATGTTGTTTCCATATGTGTATTGTATTATACAATGTATAATGATCTGATTAGATCATTATTAGCATACCAGTCACCTCAAATATTTACTCTTTGGGAAAATTCAAAATCTTATTAACTATTTTGAGATTGCAGTTCCTCTTCTGTGCTTTAAAAACTGAGATTAAGTATGATTAAGTAATGTCTGTGTTCTCACACACACACACATATGAGAGTATGCTAATCAGAACATCACTAGGATGGAACAATTAAAACAAATGAAATGTTAGGAATAATATTCCAATTTAGGCAAAGATCAGAATGCTATGACATTTTAAACCAATAAAATTTCAATATCTTAATTAACTCATGTCAATCCTAATAAAAGATAGGAATTTTAAACTAGGCACTTCAGGGTATCAAAAAATGAAAGGTATTTTTTAGCATCTCAGTTAAAGGTTACAGTCTCTAGATGAGAAATATATTTTTTCAGACATGAATCTGAAAAATGATATCTGCATTATTTGTGTCAAAACCTTTTATCAAATCTGCAGACAAAAATAATTTTTAGAATGAAGATTGAAGGCATTTCAAATACTACATTTCTTTCCAGAGTAACATTTGTACTGCAAAATTACCTTGTCTGCATGTTTGTACTTCATTCATTCCCACTGATGTTGTCCAAAAAGGATGTATTGCTTCCAGACGAGGCTGAAGGAGTTTTGAAACAAGGTAGTTAACAATGCGTATTTCATATAATATGTATTTAATAATTAGAGAAAAATGTAAAATACAATATTACCAGCCATTGAGAATATTCAAGACAAAAATGTAAACGTTATTACCGTCAATTCAGTGGATCCCTTAGCAAACTCTAAAAAGCAAAAGAGATATACAGTCAATTATATGTAAATATGACAAGGCCGACAATATATTGGTGCAGGTTTAGTATTGTGCTAAGTCCACATGTGTGGCTATGGAAATGATTACTGTAGGTTTGGGGGAACTGGTTTATCTTTGGGGTGCTAGGAAAACAACATGCAAGATAGAAGTATATATAAAAAATACAAACCAGAGTTCTTTCAAAAATAAGTTCCTAGTATTATACAGCATAGTTGAGCAACTATATCACAGTAACCTATCTTATAATGAAATAAAAGGAGTACCAAGCTTTAATAACATCATGTGAAAGAAAGGAACATGCCAATACCCTGATCTCATCAAGATATGTTGTATACATAAAATGAAATGTCATACTGAATTCTATAAACATATACAATAATTTTTAATAAAAATAAAGATAAAAAATCAAATAAGATTCAACAATAGACCTATGGGTTTAATAAAACACGCCACTAAGATTTCAAAACGTATGACAATGTCTCAAAAAGTATGACTGTTAATTAAGCAAAAAGGTACCCATATGCCAAAGTGAGCATGCTGAGTACTGGGGACAAATGTGATCTTTAATCAAAGGAACAAATCATGACCATGAGAGTCTAAATGAGAAAGCTGATGGTCGAATGTGACAGCATACCTTTACTGTACACATCAGAATCATTTATTCCATTGTGCTACAATTGCTACAATTGTTTTTCGGTGTCTCCTGTATTTTGGAAGCGTACAGTTGTGATGAAAGATGAATATATAATTCATTTCTTAGCAGAGAAAGTGGTCTGACCTCACCAATTGGTTTATATACTTGGCTTTAGATAATAACACATAGTCCCAGTTTTCTATATTATGGGGACTACTGGTTTGTGTACATTTCTTTCCTCCTCTAGTTTAGCTTTGAAAGATTTTACTTATTTATCTGAAAGATGGAAGAAGATAGGTGAGAGAGACAGAGAAATATCTTCCATCTACTCTTCAAATGCCCACAAAAGCCATGGCAACATCAAATGGGGGGGTCGGCACTGTGGTATAGCAGGTAAATCAGCTGCCTGCTGTGCCGGCATCCCATATAGGCACCAGTTTGAGCCTGGCTTCTCCCCTTCCAATCCAACTGTCTGCTGTGGCTTGGGAAAGCAGTAGAAGATGGCCCAAGTCCTTGGGCCCCTGCACCCACTTGGGAGACCCAGAAGAAGCTCCTGGTTCCTGACTTCAGATCAGCTCAGCTCTGGCCTTTGTGACCATTTGGGGAGTAAACCAGCAGATGGAAATCTTTCTCTCTCTCTCTCTCTCTCTCTCTCTCTCTGCATCTCCTTCTCTGTGTAACTCTTTCAAATAAATAAATAAATTTTTAAAAAATCAAGTGGAAGCTAGGAGACTGGATTGCCTTCCAGCTCTCACACAAGTGTTGCAGAATCTCAAGTACTTGGGTCCATCATCCACTGCTTCCCAGGCAGTATTTCAGGAGGATGAACCTTAAGTGTGGCACCCGAATACGGAATACAGGCATCCCAACAGGTGGCTTAACCTACAGTCCCACAGTGCCTAGCCCTAGTTAGGTGTCTTAAAGATTTTTATCCCCTGATTCAAGGAGGTACATAGAACATATCTAAGTAATTGCATATAATATGCTTTTGATACAGAAACCTAGTCATCAAAAAGAATAAATTCATTAAGCTGCCACAGAACTATTAATATCACTTTTATGCTAAATCAATGCAATATTTACTGAAAAATTCTGGTATTGAAGGAATGAAGTCTATGATATCTTGTTTCCAAAACACATTTATTCTAGCATAGTATGCTAACTTTAATTTTGTGAAACTACTTTATAAAAAATTTAGGTATAAGATAAGCCAATGATTCAATATTCAAATTTTTCTCATTTAAATAGCATCCATGCAATTTATATCACTAGTGCTTGAGAATTAAATGAAGTTCAAATGAGTGGCTGCAATACCAGCACACCATCCTGTTTTTGGTAATCTCTGGAGCAGCAATAACCTAATGTGTTTAAATGTGAACATACAGAAGGCATCTGAAGTGAATATTCTCAGGTTTCTTCATTAGTAACTCTAAATTTACCAGGTTCACTTTATTCTCTCTTCTTCCCTCTTCAGAATCATCCCTCCTTATCAAAAGTAATCTCTGGATCTGTGCTCTGGATTCTTCACCTTACCATTAATTTTAGGGATTATTCACACCACTTATTTTTCCCATTTATCGCTACAATTTACAGTTCTAACTTCTATTTCAACCTCCCTTCAACTTTCCATCCAACTCTCCTTCCCTTCCCCAGAGCCTCTCTTACTTTCCTCCTTCTTCACTTCCTTCTTCCCTCTCATTCCTGTTTCCAATTTCTCCCTCTCCTCTCCTCCCCCTTCCCTCTCCTCTCTTCCCCTCCCCTCCCCTCTCCTTCCCTCTCCTCCCCCCTTCCCTCTCCTCTCCTTCTCTCCTCTGCCCTGCTCTCCTCTCCTCTCCTCTTCTTTACTTATCTCCACTCACTTCCCTCCCTCCCTCCCTCTCTCCTTCCTTCCTTCTTTCCTTGCTTTCTTGCTTTCCTCCTCCCCTGTCATCCTCTGGATAGGAACATGCTGAGAAATAAAAGCAAAAAATACTCTCCCTCTATCCTTTTAGTTCTTGAATACTTCTCCCAAGGTCCTTCTTTCAAATATCTCTGGAGGCAAACATGTAACCTTAAAGCTCATCAGGGATCGTGATAAAAATGCAGAATCCCACATTTAAGGAAATAGAATGTGCATTCTGAATAAGGTCCCCAGAGATTCTTAAGTTTAAGAAGTTCTAGTCTTTACAAAGCTTCCTTATATATTCCTTTTCCTTAACTCCACTTTCTGGAATGTAGCCTTAAGTTCATCCCTGCCACATCCCCCAAATTTAAATGGCATAAGATGTCATGGTTTAATGGGCTTTTTCTCAGGCAGTTAATTTTATTTCACCCTTTTTCCCATTCTAATTTCATTTAAAAAGACTAAAATTACAAAGTAATGAAATGACAAGTCAACCAGAAGAACAATAGAACATTCAGAAATATATGGAGATGGGCAAAGGACATGAATGGACAATTCTCAAAAGAAGAAATACAAATAGTCAATATACACACATATACACACACACACACAAATATATATATATAGTACTCAATATTACTAGCCATTAGGAAAACGCAATGAGAAAATTACCATGAGATATCACCTCAGCCCTCAGAATGGCTGTTAACTCTCCCCCATTCTGAATCCTCATTCCCAGACTTTATTATCATTGTAGGTTATCCTGAAATGGAGCTAACACTTCAGCTCCTCTGGGACACTCACAATTTAATGCATTGCTAACTAGTGGCGCAATACACAGCTTACCACTCTCATTTATCTTTTCCTTACTATGCATTTAATACACAACTTTCTTTAGCTATTGGTATACATCAATATTCATGTCTTAGATAAACATCTGTCAACTGGCTTTAAAAACTACAGTTCTTACCTTCCAGTGGTTCATTCATATCTTTTCCTTTTGCATCGGCTGCCATTGATTGATTAATGGATTCCTTCCAAGAATTTGTAGAAATAGTCTATTAAAGTTAATGCCAATAATGAGCTGCATACATTTCCCAACAATGTTCTAAAAGAATCTTAATTTTCCACTTTCTAAAGATTTCCACTTTATAAAGGCAAAAATAAGACCAGCATGTTTTATACAAATTCTCAAGATCAGGCCTAACTTTGGGTTTCATGTTACTGATTCTATAAATGCAGCATGGAGGTTCAGAGGAGCAATAACTTACGATACTAAAAACACATATTTTAGCTACAAACTAACTCAAAAAGTCAACTCTGCATTGTATTCCCCAATAAAATAAAGAAGACAAACTAGAAAAACACATTGAAAAATTGTAGTGTTATAATACAGAGTTAAACACATAAACAATTTCTATGTTTTGTCTTAAAATAACATTCTAAACATAAGAAACTTCAAAGTATGTCATACTGAGTATACACAGAACATCTCAGAAGCTGTACATTTATATATACAGTGGTTTAGAAATGCTAAGTTTTCTTTTCATTTACTTATTTGAGAGGTCAAGAAATACAGAGAAAGAAAAATATAACACGGAGAGAAAAAGAGAGAAAGAGACAGACAGGCTAGGGAATATATCAGTTCACTGGTTCTGTCTCCAAATGCCACCATTTGTCAGCCATGGGCCACACCAAAGCTGAGAGCCAAGAACTCAGTCCCAGTCTCTGATGTGGATGGCATGAACACAATTACATTAGCTTAGACCCGTTGCTTACAGGGATGCACATTAGTTGGAAGCTGGATTTGGAATTAAGACATTAACCCAGGTACTAAGATATAGGCTGCCAGAATCCAAACTGAGCTCTTAAATGCTAGGCAGAATTCCTGTCCTAAATATTATCTAATACAATGTTTAAACATGTGAAGATGGTTTGAATGAAACAGAAGGAGAGTAGGTAAAATTTTCCTTTATGTTATGCTTCATAACAGTATGCAAAAACCTGTATTAGTATGCAACTCATTGAAAGAAAGAAATACTGTGAAGATTGTACTGTAAGCTTTAATAAGAATAAGTGTATTTTTCTGCTTCAGCTTCTAACATGTGTCTGACACTCATTTGCATCATTTATTTTCTACACACAATAACATATCAAAAAAAGATTGAGGGTGATGGTTAGTCCACTACCTGCATCTTGCTAATTTCTGGAAGTGAAGAATAAAATAATAAACAGAGGTGATCCACTAATCTTTCTGTTCATAATGTCCTCCTTCTAGACATTCAAAGCGAATGTACATTCTCATTCTTATGCTGGGCAGCATCAAATCAGTAGCCATATTTTTTCCCTCTGCCTACAGAATTCCACCATACAACCCATTCCAACACAAAGCACAGACACCCTCAATATCTCTATTCAACAGTCTCTCATTACTTTTTATGAAGCATTTAGAGGTAATTTTTAGTGCTTGTTACCTTGATTTTCTGTTCCAACCATAAGAGAAGTAGCCCAAACCTGTAAAGTCAGTGCCTAACTGCCCTACCACATAGTTGGAACTCACCAACAAAATTTATTTAAGGTGTCAATTAAAATATTACCAGAAAGGCTTCTCAAGTATAAAATTACCTTATTCCTATAGAAAATTTCCAAAAGAAATCATCCCTGAATTAGAAAAAGTTCCAAGGTAGTTAGTATTCATATATTTGGTCACTGGTAGAGTGGAAACATTCTTTATTTCTTAGAAAAGAGTATTCTTAACAAATTCCTTGTGATATCTAAACCTTTCTTTTTCACTGCATGGTACTGGATTTATGAAAGAAACCTTGAGTTTGCACAGCTGTAAAGTACTTAGCACATAGTTGAATTACTCATGGGATGGGGAAATGTGAGGAACTAATTCCTTATAGGTATGCACTAAAGAGAGAAAGGGGAAACAGCCTCTTTGCAAGTGGTTGATCAAATGGTGAAGAAGCTAAGTCTAAAGGATTATGTCTGATGTGAGATTGCCTGCGCTTAAGTCTAGGCTCCTGCTCAGAATTCTAGCTTCCTACAAATGTGGGCAGAGTGAGGCAGTTTGTGGTGACTCAAGTACTTAAGTTCTAGCCATCCACATGGGAGACTGAAACTGAGTTTCCAGTTCCCGTATCTCAGCTTCAATGAGGTCATGTTCCTGGAGTTGCAGGCACACATAGGGATTGACCTATAGGACCCAAGAGAGTTCTGCGTGTCTGAACTGCATGTGAGTAGATATCTATCTGTGTATCTCTGTGTCTGCCTTTTGTGTCAATATCTTCAACAAGGTACAAAAAGCCTTAAGGAAAAGATATGAACTATAATAGGTGTTTAGCTTCTAAACTGTGCCAGACTAGGGGGAGCAATTTGACAGTGGGGTAAGCTGTTCCTGGGGACACTGGCATCCCATAGAGTAGTGCCTAACCTACTATATTCGTACTCCAGATTCTAGATCATGTGCATGCTGCGAGGCAGGTATGGCTTATATACATGAGTCCCTGCCAACCCTGCGGAGGGTCAACCAAATACCAAACTCCTAGATAGAACCTGCCCAGTCCTGAATGTGTCAAGTATTTGTGGAGTAAATCATTGCACTGAAGATCTCTCTGTTGGTTTGCCACTCAAATAAGTGAAAATAAGTAACATTAAAACATGCCAGGCACTTATTTTCAAATTTTCTTTATTAAACTGATCACATAACAATGGCTACAATTATGGTTGCCCCACTTTAAAGTTTTGCTAATACCCAACTATAACAACCAAATGATAAAAAATGAGACCCACTACTTTTCTGCCCAGAATATTCTAATCCTAGACTTTCACACACATGATTCCATCTCATCCGTTCGTTGGCAGCATCATAGCTACATTCAGAAAGGTTTTCTCTGACTAAGGAATTCCAAATTCAAAGGTTGAGCATACACACAAACAGCAGATTCTACCCCATGCTCAGTTAAGCATATACACAAACAGCAGATTCTACCCCATGCTGTTAGAGGTAGACATGGGAAAATAGAACAAGAACTAGTATAAACCACTATTTCTGCCACTCAAGTCAATATAGTTGAAGAAAAGGCAGAAAAGAGAATCCTCAATTCAGTCTTGGAAGGTCAGGAAATATTGCTTAATTTCTGGCCGAGAGTCAGATTGGGTACAAAATAAGGACAGAAAGCCATCCGAGGTGTGAGGTAGATAGCTCATCTGACTTCTTCACCACTGGGACAAGAGTTTAGCTCCTAATTCTTTTTTCCTAGGTCCTAAAGGCAAGAGAGTTGGTTGAAGCGAATGTCAAGATAGCCTCAAACCTCTCCTTTACGTAGCTTCAGATAAGTAAGGGGAAGCTTGTATTACATAGGCATTAGGTATCCCACTCTTTCCCAGATAAGAAATATCGTAAAGAGTATATGAACAAACAACAAATCTAGTTGCGAAATGGACACAGCACCTCAACAGACCTGTTTCAAAATAAGAGATATGTCGCTCCCCTTCTTCGTGGAGGAACGACACAGGACCCTGCGCTGGACCCTGCGCTGTTCTTTTGTCTGCTCAGCCCTCCCCGGGTTTGCTGCTGGTTCTTCCCGGGTTGGCTGCCGTCCCTTCCACCTCCGTGGAAGGGCGGTTCCCCCTGGCCACTTTCCCCACTTCCGCAGGGGAGCGGCACACCACCGGCTGGCTCTCTCGGGGGCTGCACAGGTGTTCCTTCAGATAGATGTTCCCCTTAGATGTTCCTGGTGCATGTTGTCTCTCTCTTCCTTTATAGTCCTCTTCCACCAATCCCAACTCTGCTACCCACACGCCGAGTATGCTGCTCTCCTGCAATCAGGAGCAGGATCAGCTCCTGCAGGTCATCACCCAAGCTAGCGAGAGGCAGCTGCGCAGAAGTTGCTACTCTCTTCTCAGCGCCATATTGCGGGAAAGCAGATGCATAGAATAAGTCTTAATTCCAGTAACTTAGTCTAGTCCGAGTTGCTCCCAGTTGCTCCCCACAGATCCCCCTTTCTTTTTATTTTTGGCGTTGATACGCGCCTGTCTTCGGTGCCCCGTGGCACACACTCTGCTCTGCTTGCTTGAGTTGCCCACAGGTGCTTACAAGCCCTACCAATCAGGCAAACCGAGTCCGGGTCCGCTCTTCGCCATGTTGTGAGGAGGTTTTTAGGCGCTGATGCGTGCCTGTGTTCGGTGCCCTGCAGCACATGCTCTGCTCTGCTAGAACTGCCTGCAGGTGCTTACAAGCCCTAGCAATCAGGCAAACAGAATCCAAGCCCTCTCATTGCCGTCTTGTGGGGAGACTTATTGGTGTTGATAACGTGCCTGTCTTCAGTGACCTGTGGTGCATAATCTGCTAGCCGCCCGCAGGTGCTCACCACCTCCCTAATCAGGCAGACCGAATCCAAGCTCTCTCATTGCCGTGCGTGTTGTGGGGAGGCCTTATTTTTCTCTATTTCTCTATCTCCGGGCATTCCTATTTCTCCTATTTTACTTCTATCTACCAGGATTCCTATTTCTCTCATTTTACATCTAAACTTCTGTTTCTCTTATCCCTGCGGCATCCCGGCGCCTGCCCCGAGGCTGCTTCTCGGTGGCTTCCCGGCTCTGAGCCGCTTCAGCCCGCGCTTCTCTCATCTGCGCGGCTTCCCGGCTTTGTGCGCGCACTCCGCAGTCTCCGCGCCCGTTCACGTCCGCACCACGGCCTCGCGCTAGCCCCGGGTTCCCTATTTACTTGTGCCCCGCGCACGCTCTCTGCGTGTGGCGGCTTCCACGAGTCACACAGCACAGCTCACGTTTCCGCCACCGGTATTCAGTCCAAGTTCCCCGGGCTAACCTGGCGAATTCAACCCAGCTCACGTCTGCGCCCTTCGGCTTGGCTTCCCGTCCTTTGCTCCCTGGGCTAATCTGACGGATTCCAACCTGCCAGCCCACGTCTCTGCCTCTGGTTCCAGATTTTCGCCTTTTGCTCCCTGGGCTGACTTGAAGAATCCCAAGATAGCTTATGTCTCCGCTTCAGCCTGCACTCGCGGCTTCATCCTCCCTATCATATTTTTCTCTTCCCGGTATGTTTCCCTAACTTTTCTTCCAACAACAATATTCCCCTCTCATTTCTCCTGGCCTCTCTCCACAGTCCGTATCCGAGTCTGTTTGTTCTAGCTTTCACTTTCGCTTTCGACCTTAGAGATTTCTCCCAGCTTCCCCCCGTAGTCCGTATCTGAGTCTATGCCTAGGCTTTTGATAGCTTCTTCCGGCACCTTTTCCGTCCAGCTTTTCCCTAGGCTCTTTGCTAGTCTCTCTCTCCGGTATTTTCCCACTTCTTCCCGTTTCTTCCCTCCTAGGTTTCCTATCCGAGTCACGGCACCATTATGTCGCTCCCCCTCTTCGTGGAAGAATGACACAGGACCCTGCGCTGTTCTTTTGTCTGCTCAGCCCTCCCCGGGTTTGCTGCTGGTTCTTCCCGGGTTGGCTGCCATCCCTTTCACCTCCGTGGAAGGGCGGTTCCCCCTGGCCACTTTCCCCACTTCCGCAGGGGAGTGGCACACCACCGGCCGGCTCTCTCGGGGGCTGCACAGGTGTTCCTTCAGATAGATGTTCCCCTTAGATGTTCCTGGTGCATGTTGTCTCTCTCTTCCTTTATAGTCCTCTTCCACCAATCCCAACTCTGCTACCCACACGCCGAGTATGCTGCTCTCCTGCAATCAGGAGCAGGATCAGCTCCTGCAGGTCATCACCCAAGCTAGCAAGAGGCAGCTGCGCAGAAGTTGCTACTCTCTTCTCAGCGCCATATTGCGGGAAAGCAGATGCATAGAATAAGTCTTATTTCCAGTAACTTAGTCTAGTCCGAGTTGCTCCCAGTTGCTCCCCACAGAGATAGAAATGGCAATAAATATAAAAGTATGTTCAACATCACCAACCACCAGGGAAATGCATATCAATGCCTTCAAGAGATATCACACCACCCCTTCTCAAGATAGCTAAAATGTTTATCTGCCTGTCTTATGAAAGTAGCTGTCTCTCAAGTCAATTTATACCTTCAAGCAAACACCAATTTTGTTTTAACATGACTGAAATCAGGTATTTCCAAATCACAAGAAGACACAGTACCTTCGAATTCTTTTGTGATTTGCTGTCTTCAGGATCTCTTTGGGAGGTAGACTCCTTATCTACAAATGCAGTAACAGATCAACTAGTGAGAACATTTCTTCACATGGAAACATTTTACATAAAGGTGTGTCTCTCTCCACTCATGAATATTGCAATGAAATGAATATTTCAATGAAATAAAAGGAATAGTAAGGATGAATTTCAGAGGGTTGAAGCTGTTTCAGGAAGAAGTTGGTTATATTAAAAAAAAGCCAAAGAAAACCCTCAACATACATGGATACCCAATTCAGAGCTACTCATTCTGTTCATTGTATTTTAATATTAAGTTTCAAAGGATAGGCACTCACTACCCATGTTACCATTGTCCAATCCACGATCATAGTTGAACGCATATTTATTCACTGGCTGGTGTGGAGCAACTTGAGTGATGGCGATATCTTTTATGCCCTTCTTACTCGCTACGGTTGACATTCCTTCCTGCAGGAAGATAAAATACAAATTCAACAAATACACCCAAGTTCTCAACCCCTCAGCCACTCATTCAGTGAGACAGGATTTACTATGTGTGTCATGTCACAGGCACAGTCCTTGCAAAGGTTGAGCATACACACAAACAATAGATTCTACCCCATGCTCAGTTAAGCATATAAACACAGAGCAGATTCTACCCCATGTTCAGTTAGAGGTAGACATGGGAAAAGAGAACAGGAAAGTTTAAACCACTATTTCTGCCACTCAAGTCAATATACTTGAAGAAAAGGCAGAAAACAGAATCCTCAATTCAGTCTTGGAAGGTCAGGAAATATTGCTTAATTTCTGGCTGAGAGTCAGACTGGGTACAAAATAAGGACAGAAAGCCATCCGAGGTGTGAGGCAGATAGCTCATCTGATTTCTTCACCACTGGGACAAGGGTTTAGCTCCTAATTCTTTTTTCCTAGGTCCTAAAGGCAAGAGAGTTGGCTGAAGCGAATGTCAAGATAGCCTCAAACCTCTCCTTTATGTAGCTTCAGATAAGTAAGGGGAAGCTTGTATTACATAGGTACTAGGTATCCCACTCTTTCCCAGATAAGAAATATTGTTAAGAATATATGAACAAACAACAAATCTAGTTCCGAAATGGACACAGCACCTCAACAGACCTGTCTAAAAAGAAGCCTCTCAGCTTAAAAAACACATATATCCTAAAGGAAGTCACTGTGTGCTTAGTGATCTCTTTGCTTTAACTTGTATGCATACTTTAGAATTTCTTGTTTTTTTTTTTTTTTTTTTTTTTTTTTTTTTTACATTGGCTACCACAGATGCTCATTACACCTACGTGGGCATTAAATACTGGCATATTTTATGAATGTGGTATATGGCATGCAAAAAGGCTCTATCATCTTTGCAACGTACTGTAGCTAAAAGTGACATTGCAACATACTAATATGTGCTATAACTTAAATATGGTCCGTGATACCACTATACTGCTTAAACCTTAGAGCTCTGAACATGGCTACCTCACTCTCTTTTTGTCACAGTAAGAAAAAAACATTTTAACTTATGTTAGTATTTACATATTTACCAAAATGATAGTCCAGATTCATCCAATTCTAATTATCTCTATTTATGAAAACACCACCAAAGTGGTTGTCCTCCCACAGATTTACTATTTCGCATTTTTTACTTGCTCTAAATGTTACTACTTGCGTATCTCAGCTGCTATTCTGAAGATGTTAAGAATGCATTGAAACACAGGTATTAGGTTTTCAACTTGCAAGTTGTGGAAATAACACATCAATTTTGGTATCTAAAAATCTCATCAGCATGACAAGACATCTATAGATATATTGGAATCAGATGTCTGGTGTTACATTCTTTTTTAGTTGTTGTTGTTGATAAATATAATTTGCAGAGCAAATTTACTTCTTTATATTACCATGGTCCTATTTATGTGTTTTGAATTATGCTACAATTGTCACACTAAATAAGTCATGTAGAACTGTAGAAGACTACTAAAGTAGCAGGGCAATAGTTATAACATAATGCATTACTAATTGATGAAAACAAGGGAATCAGAGAGTGTATGCACACAGATGAAAAAGAAGAGCCACCCCCAGTACTCAGTAGGCCCCTGCCCCAGTGGCTCAGATGCTGAGCAGGACAGCAGCATGCAATATGAAAAATTCCAGGGTTCCATTACCGACCCCTGTGCAGGAACCCAGCTTACTGCAAACATGCAATCAGGGAGGGAGTCAATGATGTCTCAAGCTCTTGGGTCCCAGACACCCATGAGGGACACCTGGGTTGAGTTTCTAACTCCTGACATCTTCATTTGGCCTGGCTCTGTTCATGGCGTCACAAACATTTGGCAGGTGATCTCTCGGTGTCTGCCTCACTTGTGTCTTTACTATCTCTCTTGATAAAGTGGTGGCAGAAAAAACAAGCACTCTTTTCTATATTTTCTATATTTTACCATCGATTAATATAACACTCACATATAAAAGTCACAAGAAAACAAGGGACAGTACCTCAGACTTTAAGGAGTATTTTAAAGGCTCATCATCTGGTCTGAAGCCAGGCATATCTATAAAACATAGGCAGAGATGTACTAATGAGAACATTTGTCAACTGTTGCTTTTTTTAAAAGATATTTTAATTTATTTGAAAGTCAGAGTTATACCGAGAGAGACAGAGAGAGAGAGGTCTTCCATCCACTGGTTCACTCCCTGTTGGCTGCAACAGCAAGAGCTATGCCAATCTGCAACCAGGAGCCAGCAGCTTCTTATGGGTCTCCAATGTGGGCATGTGGGCATGTGGGCGCAGGGGCCCAAGGTCTTGCATCATCTTCTACTTTCCCAGGCCATAGCAGATATCTGGATGGGAAGTAGAGCAGCTGGCACTTGAACCAGTGCCCATATGAGATGCCAGCACTGCAGGCGGGGGCTTTACCCACTACACCATATCGCCAGCCCCAACTGTTGCTTTTAAAAATTTACACATTCAGCTGAGTTCATCAATAATATACTAAAATTTAAGTAACAGCAATAAAGAATTTCAGCTAGAGGGCCAAAGCTGTGGCATAGCAGGTAAAGCCACGGCGATTCAGCAATGGCATACCATATGGCTACGGGTGCAAGTTCCAGTGGCCCCACTTCTGATCCAGCTCTCTGCTAATGTACCTGCGTAAGCAATACAAGATAGCCTGAGTCTTTGGCCCCTTGCACGTACATGGGAGACCCAGAAGACGCTTCTGGATCCTGGCTTTGGCCTGACCCAGTCCTGCCCATTGTGGCCATTTGGGGAGTGAACGAGCAGATGCAAGATCTCTCTCTCTCTCTCTCTCTCTGTCTCTCTTGCACACACTCTCTCTCTTTCTTTCTCTCTCTCTCTCTCACACACACACTCTGCCTCTATGCCTCTGACTCCACCTCTCCCTCTCTGTAACTCTTTCTGATAAAAACATAAATTAAAAAAAAAAAGAATTTCTGCTTGTTCAATCAGCACTTTAAACCAGGTTGAGTTGGACATAGAAACAAATAGCGAAAGAAAAATCATCAAAATAATGGAAATCATTTCAGTTGAGACATTAGTACTTAAACAGTGTTTCATTGATAGATACTGACCAATAGTTTTGCCTTCTGGCACTCCAGCAATACCAGATAATGTGTCCTTTGCATGCTCTTGGGCACTTAGACTGACAGCCACATCCTTTTCAGTATCTCCACTTGATGCCATTGACGCTTTTCTCTACAGAAAGAAATAATACCACAAATTCAGCAAACATTCATTCACGTGCTCAGCCAAACAGGAAGACGTTTGCTGTGCTTGGGAAGCAATAGGCGCCCTCAAACAATGAGCTAAATATAAGGAAAGAAGACAGATTCTATCCTGTAGACTAGGGGCAAATTGACCTATGTCGAACAAGAACAGAAAACCAGAATTCCACATTTTCAACTATCGCAGTCAGTAAATTACAATGAGGGTAGGATGACAGAATCTTCAGCATGACTTTGAAAACTGAGGAAAGGCTGTAGGGTTAGGAACACATTTAGTACGGCAGATAAAATGCAGGGGCAAAGCATGATGGGCCTTCTAAACAGAGCAGTGTGAACAAAAGTAGGAGGCAAAACATGGCAAATGAGGGTTAATGAAGTAAGGAAGTAAAATGGCCAACATATTATTGAAACTGAGAGAGACAGGTGCAGTAGGTATCCAAGACCAAACCATGAATGCCTATGGCATGCTGGAATCGGAGCTCTGCAGCAATGGGCTCCATCTTTCTCATTCACCATTTTGTCAATGTAGAAGAATATTTATAGTTATGCTAATACTAACATATCTATCATAAACATGTTGAATTCATTAAATTTTCCAAGATAGCCTATGTTTATTAAAGACACCATTTAAACAGGCTTTATTTTCCCAAAAGAAAAATGAATTATTATTCATGTTTCCCCTCGTGCTGAAATGCCATTACTTTCTGATTAATAATGGCATTTCGATTCATTATGCTTTTATTTGGAATTCTAAGCACATAGAAATGGCAATCCAAATATTTCTCTCAAAATCTCATTCAGATTCAGGTGGCATTAGATATCACAAAATAATATGATTCACATTGGTGGAGCTAAAATAAACTTTTAATTTTTAAGATATAGCTAGTTTCCAAACCAAAACTGATTCCTTATCTCTCTCAGGCCTACTTTATTATTGTCTACATTTAACTACACCAACAGAGTCACACACATGTGTAGATCTTCTCTAACGTGGCAGTGCACTGTTTACAATGCATTACTAACTTTATGATGGAAATAAATCATAAAGGGCAGACATGAGAAAGGAAACTCAAATCTTCCTCTTTGTAGTCACTTGCCACAGTGGCTCGGATGCTAAGTGGGACAACAGCATACAATATTTCAGGGTTCCTTTACTGATTCCTGCTTCTCTCCCTCGCATCTTACTGAGGCATATGCAAGGAAGAAATAGGTAGTGACTCAAGCTGTTGTGTCCCTGGCACCCATGGGAGGCCTGGGTTTAGTTTCTGACTCCTTTCACCTGGAATAGGCCTGGCAGGCATCTGGCCGGTATACTGTCTGTGTGTGTCTGCACACGCATCTTTCTTATCTTTCTCTCTGCCTTTGAAATAATTTTTAAAAGGCAAAAAAGGAGCAACTACACCTTTACACATCTTAGCATCAATTAATGCTCACATTTCAAAGTCACAAGAAAATAAAAGGCAATAGCGCAGATTTGGAAGTGGATTCCAGACGTTCATCTTCTGATCTGGAGGTAGCCACTGGATTTACAAAACATAATCACAGCCCCTTGAATGAGAACATGTATTTCTATGAAGTTTATAGGTAAATCCACAATCTACCACCATTCAGGAATATTGCAATAAAATGAGAGTAGTGGCAATAAAGTGCAGAATGTAGAAACTATTGTAATAGGGAGATACTTAGCATATACATAAAGCTAAAGAAAATGCAAAAGGAAATGAATGTCATAATGGGACCTACATTCCCAGTTTAAACAGCAGCAATAACACCGTTATTCATTAAAATATACTGACCTCTTTGGCTATCCTTGCCCAACTACATGACAGGAAATAATCCAGAATATCTCCTTCTGGGACACCTCCAGTGGCAGCACGAACTTCACCCTTTCCACTTGATGTTTCCTCCTATGCCAAAAATTAATTAATTAATTAATTAATAAATACTAAAGCAAAACAAGCAATCCAGAAACTCAGCAAACAATCAGTGGCTCCATCACTAAGATACAATTTAATCTGCTTGTCAATTCCTAGGCACATTTCCTCCAGAAAGATAAATATATAAACAGAGGTATTTTCTACCCTATGCTAAGTGGGAGCAGATACATAGGAAAACAAAGAATAGGAGCGTATAATTCACCACTTCTACCACTGAGGTAAAAAAAAAAGCTACAGTAAAGGTTGACTTGAAACAAGACCCACAGCTTTCAGCATATACAAAAACTCAATTCAAAATGGATCAAGGAACTAAACTTAATACCTGAAGGTATCAAGGTACTACAGGAAAACCTAAGAGAAATGCTGTGAGGCATTGGCCTAGGCAAATACTTTTTGGATAAGACTCTCAAAGCACTGGTGCTAAAAACACAAACAGGTAGACAGGGCTGAATCAAGCTAAGAGTCTGCCTATCAAAGGAAGCTGTGCATCTAATTTATCTTCTATTCTATTAATTCATTTTCAAAAGGTATATAGAGCACAGGAAACTTAACAACAACAAGGCAAATGATCTCAGGAAGAAACAGGTACAGGAAATAACAGGTATTTTTCAAAGGACGAAATACAAATGGTCAACAGACACATGAAAACATGCTCAGGGAAAAGCAAATAAACAACATAATGAGGTATCACTTCTCTCCAGTAAGAACAGCTGTTAGCCAAAATCAAAGAATAACAAAAGCTGCTGAAGTGGTGTAGCCAAATTCAGTAGTGGTAGGAACACAAATCAGTATAGCCGTTACGGAAAACAACACAGAGATTCTGTAGAAAACGAAAAATGGATCTACCATGTGACCCAGTTCTCCAACACTCAGGAATGCATCCAAAGAAAGCGAAATGGCATATGAGACTGGTACCTGCATTCTCATGTTAAGAGTAGCACAAGTCACAGTAGTAAAGGGATGAAGTCAGCCTTTGAGCTCCATCAACCAATGATTGGACAATGTTACATGATGAACTATCACTCAGCCATAAACTATGAATTACTGATATTTGGAGCAAAACATGGAACTGGAGATCATTATTCGAAGTGAAGTAAGCCACCCAGAAACACAAATACCACGTTTTCATTTATTTGTAAAAGTAAATTTATAGAGAGCACAAAGTTGTGTGGCTATCATATGATCTGACATATACTTAGAAATATTGTGACACTGAGTTATTGTATTACACAACAATATATTCCTCTTTCCTCACAAAATGATCAATGAATACCTCATTAGGTAACATTATTATCCATTTTCAAGAAAAGAGTGCATACATGTATACCTGTAATATATACGTAAGATGTGACTGTGGCAAAATGTAAAAAAAAAAAAACAAAACAAAAACTGTTTAATCTTAAAGCTAAAAAAATGTATAAAAACATTCAAAAGGCTGAAGAAACACACACCACATTTACGTCTTAATATCACTGAAACCTTGTATGGACAAGTACCTCAGAATCCCACGGTGATTCTACAGCTTCATCACTTACTCCGGAGACAGGCACTGCAACTACAAAATGTAGTAAGCGATCGACTAAGAAGACTATTTATGAAATGTACAGACACACGCAATTCATCTCTCTCTCCACTCATAAGTAACTGGAGAAGCCAAAGGTAATACTGAGAAGGTGCTTTAGAGGATTGAGCAGTTTTAGGGAAAATGTCAGAAATATTAAAGCAAAACAAAACAAAACTCCCAAAACAAAGGTAAAATAAAATGGATGTAGGATTTCATTTAACACAACGTTGATGTTTCATTTAGCAGTAACGTTGAAAAAGAAGAACATATATACACTCAAGGACCGCTTCTACTACCCCAGGGGATCAGTCTCTACTAACTTGCATGCCTAGAAATTGGTTAAGTGGGGCAATACCTTCTTCCCTCTTTAGAGGTTCTGCAGAGGATTCCTCCTATAGAAAAAAAGGAACCACAAATTTAGCACACATACACATTCAATTACTCAACTACTCACTAAGACAAACATTTATTGTGTCTATCAAATCATAGGCACCGCCTAACAAAGACAGGCATGTAAACAGAGGCGCATTCTACTCTAGGCTTCCATTGGGGTATATATACATATAGAGGAAAACAATGAAAAGGAAATTAAGATTCACTGATTCTACTACTGACATGATAAATGAAGAAGTTACAGAAGAAGCTGGAATTACAGAAGCTTCAGTTTAGCCGTGACAGTTTACAAAACAGTACAAGGCCACAGCCGTATATTTAAAGTACACAAAGTACAGGGGGATTGTGTGTAGGGTCTTCTGAGAGCGGCTGCAGGAACAGAATGATGAGATAGAAAACAACACGACAAATAAGGGTAAGAAAGTAAGAAGGTAACATTACAATACATTGCTTGGGACTGGGATAGAGTTACTGTAGAGAATCAGGGTCAAGCTGCAACTGGCAATCTGAACACTTTGCTGTACAAGACGCCATAGAATCATGGCTCAATACTCTCGTCATGAATATAATTTAGAAAGGCCAATCTGGCAGGATGTTCAGATGCATGCAATGCATTCTCTGAAGCATTTCTCAGATTTGAGAGCCTCTGGAGATTTAGGAGTCACATCTAGAAGAAGAATTATGGTACAGGAGCAGAAAAAAAACACTCTAGGAAATGATGGCTTGTCAAAAGGATAAATGAATACAATAAGCTAAAATTGCATAAGCAAATTTTTGTAATCATGGACTAAATCCTGGTATTTTGGAAGTGAAAAAAAGGGGCAAACTATCATGAGGTCCTCATGGAAAATGACAATTATCAATCATTTTATCAAGGATCTAAACTAACTCTTTTTCTATGTAGTTCTGTCACGTTGCTGTAACATGCAGTCAAATTTCAGAAAAGACTATGTCAATGAAACCTATTGGAGATACTGAAATAGGAGATATGGCAAAACATACATCTAAACATTTTCAAGGTTAGAAGTGCCAAGGAGATGCCAGAGTAATGAAGAATCCTTTTCTGTACCACGATGATTTCACATAGATATCCAAAACCATTCAGCATTAAGTTTAATCTGGTTTCCTAGTTTTTTAGTTCATTACATTTTTGAGCCTTCAAAACTAAAAGTACATAATAAGAAAAGGGGAGAGGGGTTATAGATCCAGAGACACAGACCTAGACCTAGACCTAGCCATAGAAATAGTCATAGACATAGACATATAGACATAGACATCAACAAAAGTATAAACATAGACGACAGAATCAGAGGGAGAGCGAAAGTGAGAGATTAGACAGAATCCTATAGAGGGTTTCATTATTCATATTTCTGCAAAATCCAGTCTAGGGTTTTGTAAAATCAGGAGCTGGGGACTCATTCAATTTCTCCCAATGGGTAGCAAAGACTGAATTATTAATCCATGGAAGCCTGTCAGGGTGCCTCCTGGCTGAAAGTTAGAATTAGGCACAGGAAAAGGACAGAAGCCATCCTAGGTGTGAGGTAGATAGCTCATCTGACTTCTTCACCACTGGGCCAAGAGTTTAGCTCCTAATTCTTTTTTCCTAGGTCCTAAAGGCAAGAGAGTTGGCTGAAGCGAATGTCAAGATAGCCTCAAAACCTCTCCTTCGCGTAGCTTCAGATAAGTAAGGGGAAGCTTGTATTACATAGGTATCCCACTCTTTCCCAGATAAGAAATATTGTCAAGTATATTTGAAGAAGCAACTGTGTGTACTGATGGTCCTCTCCCACTTAATGTTGTATGATTATTCAGAATTTCTCTACAGACAAACCCCACCACCTGCAAAAGTTGAGTGGCCTTTTTCCTGGTCTTGGCTGGGATCAGATTTAAACCATGTCCATTAAACAATCCACACAAGGGTCCAGAGACGCCCCTCATTTCCTCTCCTTTATGAAATCCTCTCATTACCTGGTTAATGCCACTCTTAGTATCACTGGTTGCTATTCTCACCCTGACTTGTATACTACAGTGTCTGTTTAAATGTTTACAGCAGGTTATAATGGAATGAACCAAGGCCTTCAGCAACCAGTCAACCAGATGCTTCTCCAACCATACATGCCTGTCCCTGCGGAGCCCCAAGAAACCCCAAACGGGCACCTGTAGATGACGTCTGCAGTCAGCAGGAAGTAGCAAGAGAGACTCATCATCGCCCTCTTTCCTATCATCAAAAGGTCGGGATGATAGCTTTGGGATGCGCATGGAGGAAGGCCTACACTTCAGGGAATGGAGACGCCACTTCCAGGGAAGAAAGTCCTTGTCAAGGTCCCTGAGGGTGCCTAAAGCTCAACCAATGAGGATCAGACCCGCCCCAAACTTTTAGTTCCATTCCTTGAATCTATAAAAGGAGCTCTCCCAAGCCGATGGGCGACTTCCCCTGGCCCCCGCTCAGTTGCTCTATTGAAACCAGGGAACCTCGCCCAGAAGCAGAACCCCAATAAAAGCCTGTGAATTAATCGATTCATCTGCCAGGGAAGATCTGTTACGCACTGGACACCTTACAGATGGTGCCGAAACCCGGGAGCTGAGATTGCAGAAATGGGCACAGCACTTCAACAGACTTTCTCAAAGCAAGAGATACAAATGGCAATAAATGTAAAAGTATGTTCAACTTCACCAACCACCAGGGAAATGCATATCAGTGTCTCAAAGAGATATCACACCACCCCTTCTCAAGATAGCTAAAATGTTTATCTGCCTGTCTTACGAAAGTAGCTGTCTCTCAAGTCAATTTATACCTTCAAGCAAACACCAATTTTGTTTTAACATGACTGAAATCAGGTATTTCCAAATCACAAGAAGACACAGTACCTTCGAACTCTTTTGTGATTTGCTGTCTTCAGGATCTCTTTGGGAGGTAGACTCCTTATCTACAAATGCAGTAACAGATCAACTAGTGAGAACATTTCTTCACATGGAAACATTTTACATAAAGGCGTGTCTCTCTCCACTCATGAATATTGCAATGAAATGAATATTTCAATGAAATAAAATGAATAGTAAGGATGAATTTCAGAGGGTTGAAGCTGTTTCAGGAAGAAGAAGGTTATATTAAAAAAAAGCCAAAGAAAACCCTCAAAATAAATGGCTGTCCAATTCAGAGCTACTCATTCTGTTCATTGTATTTTAATATTAAGTTTCAAAGGATAGGCAACCACTACCCATGTTACCATTGTCCAATCCACGATCATAGTTGAACGCATATTTATTCACTGGCTGGTGTGGAGCAACTTGAGTGATGGCAATATCTTTTAAGCCCTTCTTACTCGCTACGGTTGACATTCCTTCCTGCAGGAAGATAAAATACAAATTCAACAATCACCCAAGTTCTCAACCCCTCAGCCACTCATTCAGTGAGACAGGATTTACTATGTGTGTCATGTCACAGGCACAGTCCTTGCAAAGGTTGAGCATACACACAAACAATAGATTCTACCCCATGCTCAGTTAAGCATATAAACACAGAGCAGATTCTACCCCATGTTCAGTTAGAGGTAGACATGGGAAAAGAGAACAGGAAAGTTTAAACCACTATTTCTGCCACTCAAGTCAATATACTTGAAGAAAAGGCAGAAAACAGAATCCTCAATTCAGTCTTGGAAGGTCAGGAAATATTGCTTAATTTCTGGCTGAGAGTCAGACTGGGTACAAAATAAGGACAGAAAGCCATCCGAGGTGTGAGGCAGATAGCTCATCTGATTTCTTCACCACTGGGACAAGGGTTTAGCTCCTAATTCTTTTTTCCTAGGTCCTAAGGCAAGAGAGTTGGCTGAAGCAAATGTCAAGATAGCCTCAAAACCTCTCCTTTACGTAGCTTGAGATAAGTAAGGGGAAGCTTGTATTACATAGGTACTAGGTATCCCACTCTTTCCCAGATAAGAAATATCGTCAAGAGTATATGAAGAAACAACAAATCTAGTTCCGAAATGGACACAGCACCTCAACAGACCTGTCTCAAAATAAGAGATAGAAATGGCAATAAATATAAAAGTATGTTCAACTTCACCAACCACCAGGGAAATGCATATCAATGCCTCAAAGAGATATCACACCACCCCTTCTCAAGATAGCTAAAATGTTTATCTGTCTGTCTTATGAAAGTAGCTGTCTCTCAAGTCAATTTATACCTTCAAGCAAACACCAATTTTGTTTTAACATGACTGAAATCAGGTATTTCCAAATCACAAGAAGACACAGTACCTTCGAATTCTTTTGTGATTTGCTGTCTTCAGGATCTCTTTGGGAGGTAGACTCCTTATCTACAAATGCAGTAACAGAAAAACTAATGAGAACATTTCTTCACATAGAAACATTTTACATAAAGGCGTGTCTCTCTTCACTCATGAATATTGCAATGAAATGAAGATTTCAATGAAATAAAATGAATAGTAAGGATGAATTTCAGAGGGTTGAAGCTGTTTCAGGAAGAAGTTGGTTATATTAAAAAAAAGCCAAAGAAAACCCTCAAAATAAATGGATATCCAATTCAGAGCTACTCATTTCTGTTCGTTGAATTTTAATATTAAGTTTTGATGGATATGCACTCACTACATTTGTTATCTTTGTCCAATCCGTGATCAGAGTTCATAATTGGCTGTTGTGGAGCAACTTGAGTGATGAAAAAACGTTTTTTACTCTTCTTGCCCGCTAGAGTTGACGTTCCTTCCTACAGAACAATAAAACACAAATTCAACACATATATCCAATTTCTCAACCCCTCAGCTACTCATTCAGTGAGACAGGATTTACTATGTGTATCAAGTCATAGGCCCAGTCCTTGGAAAATCAAAGCATATAAACAAACAGCAGATTCTACCCCATGTTCAGTTAGAGGTAGACATGGGAAAAGAGAACAGGAAAGTTTAAACCACTATTTCTGCCACTCAAGTCAATATACTTGAAGAAAAGGCAGAAAACAGAATCCTCAATTCAGTCTTGGAAGGTCAGGAAATATTGCTTAATTTCTGGCTGAGAGTCAGACTGGGTACAAAATAAGGACAGAAAGCCATCCGAGGTGTGAGGCAGATAGCTCATCTGATTTCTTCACCACTGGGACAAGGGTTTAGCTCCTAATTCTTTTTTCCTAGGTCCTAAGGCAAGAGAGTTGGCTGAAGCAAATGTCAAGATAGCCTCAAAACCTCTCCTTTACGTAGCTTCAGATAAGTAAGGGGAAGCTTGTATTACATAGGTACTAGGTATCCCACTGTTTCCCAGGTAAGAAATATCGTCAAGAATATATGAAGAAACAACAAATCTAGTTCCGAAATGGACACAGCACCTCAACAGACCTGTCTCAAAATAAGAGATAGAAATGGCAATAAATATAAAAGTATGTTCAATATCACCAACCACCAGGGAAATGCATATCAATGCCTCAAAGAGATATCACACCACCCCTTCTCAAGATAGCTAAAATGTTTATCTGTCTGTCTTATGAAAGTAGCTGTCTCTCAAGTCAATTTATACCTTCAAGCAAACACCAATTTTGTTTTAACATGACTGAAATCAGGTATTTCCAAATCACAAGAAGACACAGTACCTTCGAATTCTTTTGTGATTTGCTGTCTTCAGGATCTCTTTGGGAGGTAGACTCCTTATCTACAAATGCAGTAACAGAAAAGCTAATGAGAACATTTCTTCACATAGAAACATTTTACATAAAGGCGTGTCTCTCTCCACTCATGAATATTGCAATGAAATGAAGATTTCAATGAAATAAAATGAATAGTAAGGATGAATTTCAGAGGGTTGAAGCTGTTTCAGGAAGAAGTTGGTTATATTAAAAAAAAGCCAAAGAAAACCCTCAAAATAAATGGATATCCAATTCAGAGCTACTCATTTCTGTTCGTTGAATTTTAATATTAAGTTTTGATGGATATGCACTCACTACATTTGTTATCTTTGTCCAATCCGTGATCAGAGTTCATAATTGGCTGTTGTGGAGCAACTTGAGTGATGAAAAAACGTTTTTTACTCTTCTTGCCCGCTAGAGTTGACGTTCCTTCCTACAGAACAATAAAACACAAATTCAACACATATATCCAATTTCTCAACCCCTCAGCTACTCATTCAGTGAGACAGGATTTACTATGTGTATCAAGTCATAGGCCCAGTCCTTGGAAAATCAAAGCATATAAACAAACAGCAGATTCTACCCCATGTTCAGTTAGAGGTAGACATGGGAAAAGAGAACAGGAAAGTTTAAACCACTATTTCTGCCACTCAAGTCAATATACTTGAAGAAAAGGCAGAAAACAGAATCCTCAATTCAGTCTTGGAAGGTCAGGAAATATTGCTTAATTTCTGGCTGAGAGTCAGACTGGGTACAAAATAAGGACAGAAAGCCATCCGAGGTGTGAGGCAGATAGCTCATCTGATTTCTTCACCACTGGGACAAGGGTTTAGCTCCTAATTCTTTTTTCCTAGGTCCTAAGGCAAGAGAGTTGGCTGAAGCAAATGTCAAGATAGCCTCAAAACCTCTCCTTTACGTAGCTTCAGATAAGTAAGGGGAAGCTTGTATTACATAGGTACTAGGTATCCCACTGTTTCCCAGGTAAGAAATATCGTCAAGAATATATGAAGAAACAACAAATCTAGTTCCGAAATGGACACAGCACCTCAACAGACCTGTCTCAAAATAAGAGATAGAAATGGCAATAAATATAAAAGTATGTTCAATATCACCAACCACCAGGGAAATGCATATCAATGCCTCAAAGAGATATCACACCACCCCTTCTCAAGATAGCTAAAATGTTTATCTGTCTGTCTTATGAAAGTAGCTGTCTCTCAAGTCAATTTATACCTTCAAGCAAACACCAATTTTGTTTTAACATGACTGAAATCAGGTATTTCCAAATCACAAGAAGACACAGTACCTTCGAATTCTTTTGTGATTTGCTGTCTTCAGGATCTCTTTGGGAGGTAGACTCCTTATCTACAAATGCAGTAACAGAAAAGCTAATGAGAACATTTCTTCACATAGAAACATTTTACATAAAGGCGTGTCTCTCTCCACTCATGAATATTGCAATGAAATGAAGATTTCAATGAAATAAAATGAATAGTAAGGATGAATTTCAGAGGGTTGAAGCTGTTTCAGGAAGAAGAAGGTTATATTAAAAAAAAAGCCAAAGAAAACCCTCAAAATAAATGGATATCCAATTCAGAGCTACTCATTTCTGTTCGTTGAATTTTAATATTAAGTTTTGATGGATATGCACTCACTACATTTGTTATCTTTGTCCAATCCGTGATCAGAGTTCATAATTGGCTGTTGTGGAGCAACTTGAGTGATGAAAAAACGTTTTTTACTCTTCTTGCCCGCTAGAGTTGACGTTCCTTCCTACAGAACAATAAAACACAAATTCAACACATATATCCAATTTCTCAACCCCTCAGCTACTCATTCAGTGAGACAGGATTTACTATGTGTATCAAGTCATAGGCCCAGTCCTTGGAAAATCAAAGCATATAAACAAACAGCAGATTCTACCCCATGTTCAGTTAGAGGTAGACATGGGAAAAGAGAACAGGAAAGTTTAAACCACTATTTCTGCCACTCAAGTCAATATACTTGAAGAAAAGGCAGAAAACAGAATCCTCAATTCAGTCTTGGAAGGTCAGGAAATATTGCTTAATTTCTGGCTGAGAGTCAGACTGGGTACAAAATAAGGACAGAAAGCCATCCGAGGTGTGAGGCAGATAGCTCATCTGATTTCTTCACCACTGGGACAAGGGTTTAGCTCCTAATTCTTTTTTCCTAGGTCCTAAGGCAAGAGAGTTGGCTGAAGCAAATGTCAAGATAGCCTCAAAACCTCTCCTTTACGTAGCTTCAGATAAGTAAGGGGAAGCTTGTATTACATAGGTACTAGGTATCCCACTCTTTCCCAGGTAAGAAATATCGTCAAGAGTATATGAAGAAACAACAAATCTAGTTCCGAAATGGACACAGCACCTCAACAGACCTGTCTCAAAATAAGAGATAGAAATGGCAATAAATATAAAAGTATGTTCAACTTCACCAACCACCAGGGAAATGCATATCAATGCCTCAAAGAGATATCACACCACCCCTTCTCAAGATAGCTAAAATGTTTATCTGCCTGTCTTATGAAAGTAGCTGTCTCTCAAGTCAATTTATACCTTCAAGCAAACACCAATTTTGTTTCAACATGACTGAAATCAGGTATTTCCAAATCACAAGAAGACACAGTACCTTTGAATTCTTTTGTGATTTGCTGTCTTCAGGATCTCTTTGGGAGGTAGACTCCTTATCTACAAATGCAGTAACAGAAAAACTAATGAGAACATTTCTTCACATAGAAACATTTTACATAAAGGCGTGTCTCTCTCCACTCATGAATATTGCAATGAAATGAAGATTTCAATGAAATAAAATGAATAGTAAGGATGAATTTCAGAGGGTTGAAGCTGTTTCAGGAAGAAGTTGGTTATATTAAAAAAAAAGCCAAAGAAAACCCTCAAAATGAATGGCTGTCCAATTCAGAGCTACTCATTTCTGCTCATTGTATTTTAATATTAAGTTTTGATAGATATGCACTCACTATGTTTGTTATCTTTGTCCAATCCGTGATCAGAGTCCATCCCATATTTATTAATTGGCTGTTGTGGAGCAACTTGAGTGATGAAAAAACGTTTTTTACTCTTCTTGCCCGCTAGAGTTGACGTTCCTTCCTACAGAACAATAAAACACAAATTCAACAAATATATCCAATTTCTCAACCCCTCAGCTACTCATTCAGTGAGACAGGATTTACTATGTGTATCAAGTCATAGTTCCCAGTCCTTAAAAAATTCAAGCATATAAACAAACAGCAGATTCTACCCCATGTTCAGTTAAGAGGGAGACATGGGAAAATAGAACAGGAACGTATAAATCACTGTAACCATCGTCGAAGTATATATAGTTGAAGAATAGGCGGAAAAGTGTATCCTCAATTTAATCTTGGTAGTTCAGCAAATATTGCTTATTTGGGGCTACATTTTCAAACGCAGATCAAATGAAATCAAAAGTCAGTCATGAAGCCATTGTATACAGCACAGATGAGGCAAAAGATGGTATTGGAATATATAAGGCAAATTAGCAGCCCCAGATATGGAGCTACAATGAGAACGTACTTAGTAGAATGGGGTTTAGTGATGTATGGCAGATTTAAGACCTAAGGACCAAACCAATGGTCATGCTGGAATGTGAATTCTCCCCTACTGTAATGGAAATCTACTCAATAAGCAGTTGAATTACATGATTACAAATATGTTTAAGGGACCACTCTGGCAGGAAATTCAAAATGTACAAAAACGTCTTCAGTTAGGCAATACCAGATTTGATGCACACAGAGAACTTAGAAACCACATTTTGTCAAAGGAAAAAAAAAAACTAACATTGAACACAAAACAAAAACTAGAGGGTGGGACGTTATGGAGGATAGAGAAAATCTGAAATACGGGTAAGAAACCAGAGTTACATTGAAGGAATGACTTCCTACTGCACTCACCTCCACCGCTGGGAAGAACCAGCACAGCAAAGGAAACACCAGTGTCTAAGAGACTGACTGAAGGAAATCTTTGGTAAGGAAGTAAGGACAACTCTAAATGGCAATAGGCTCAGAGAGCCAGTACAGAGAGAGGCAAGAAGAAAGTATACTGTAGCTCCTACACTGGTATTATGGCCAGGGGGACTCTATCTCGCTGAGGAAAGTAAGCAGAAGCCTCTAAGATTCCCACCATTATGGCAGAGCAGTGGCCCTAACTACAGAATTCCACAGTCCTCGGTTTTCATTTACCTAGAAAGCTGACTGTGTCTGAGGGCCTTCTAGGCTCTAAGAAAGACTCCATTTTGCCTCTTTCCAAATCCCCAGACCCAAGTGGTCGCAGCAACACTGTGGCTATCCTCTATTCTGTCTTGGGGACAGCAAGTACCCCTGATGCTACCAGCAGTCCCCAGATTCCACCTGCCACCTGCCCCTGCCCACAGTCAGAGCCAGGCTGCTTTACAGGGCAGACAGCAGGTCCCTGCCTGTAGGGCTGAATTGCTGGGCACAAGCTTCAGGGCTCTGTCTTCTGCCTCTGTTTTTAAAAAGACAGAAGAAACAAGCACTCCATTCTAGATTTGAACATCACTTAGTGCTTATATTTAAAATATCATAACAAGAGACAGTACCTCAGGGTCCAAAGTTGATTCTTTAGCTTCATCTTCTGCTCCTAAAGTAAACACCATTTCTATAAGAGGTAGTCATAGATCTGATAATAAACATTATTATGAATTCTAAATATACATACACAGATGGGATCAGGCGCATTCAGGGTGGTATGGCCATAGATTATCTTCCAGAGTGGCTATACTATTTTGCATATGGAAGAGCAATGAATGAGAATCCCTATTGCTCTATTTCCTTATCTGCAATCACTGTTGTCACTGTTTTGAAATCCCTAGCAGTTCATGATGTCAGAATCACTTCTTCAGTTCACTTGCCATCTGTGTATCTTCCATGGGAAGGTGTTTGCTCCGCTATTTTTCCTATTTTTAAGTCTGTTTGGTATTTTTTAAATTTAGCTTTAAGAGTTCTCTAAACAGTTTGGATAATAGTTGTGTTTTTGTTGAAATATATCTTATACAAATATTTTTCCAGGTTATTTATTATACCCTTGGCGGTATATTGGAAGAACTAAAATTTTGTTTCTTATCACTATTCACTTTTCATGAACATCAATATACTTGCAGAAACTGAGAATAACTGGTCTTTACAACTTGTTCACCCTGAAGATGCTTATGCAAATCTCATCCGTGGCTGTCGTACATTTTGTTACCTCAAGGGAATGAACACTGTCACTTACGGTAAGCTAGAAAGGTATATAACTTATTTTACACTGCCTGCTTTCAGTTTATAGACCAAGCTGTGTCATGCCAAAATGCAATCTTAATTCTTCAGCACAGAAATCACTTTAAAAGGCCTGTTGCTTCCAGCACCCTAAAATAACACCAAGAATCCCTAGAACCATCTGAAATAAAGTTCAATTTATCAATTTTTAAAATATGCTAATTTATATTTTAATTTAACTCTGGATTTTCTAGTCATTAAATTGATCTGTTCTACTATTTCTATGCCATGCCATCACGTGGTTATCCCCATAGATTTACTCTATGATTCAGTCCTGAGAAAAGCAAATTGTCTTGTTGTGCTTTTCTTCCTCAAAATGTTCCAGTAAATGTACATACATTAAAGCCTCATTAGAGCAAAAATACACACGCACACACACACATCTCCATGAGTAATTCAACAATATGTAAAAGTAACAACAAGAAAGAATTCCAAAGGGTTGACGAAGTTTCAGGAAGAAGAATTTGTTCCTATGAAGAAAGATATTAAAAAAAAACAATAAAATACATTGGGTAGCATATTTATGGCTTCACATTAAACTTCATACAATAACATTTAAATAGAAGGTTTTCATACACTGGATGGAACTGGAAATCACTATCCTAGAGAAATAAGCCAGTCACACAAAACCAAATCTCACATGTTTTATATATGGAAGCTATAGAAAGTACAAAAAGTGCATGGATACCATATTATTTGGTCTATAATCATACTGTCTTTAATGGATTTCATCAATACATCCTTCTTTCCTCACTCTGTTAGCATTGTGATGAATCCCACATTTTTCTTACATTTTGAGAAAAATGTATATAAGTGCACATACATAATACATCAAATGTTAAAAAATGTTCAATTTTAAAATTTACAAAAGAAATTTTGATCCACTTACCACATTTGTTATCTTCATGGACTCCATGAACACGAGTTATTCTGGCGTTATTGGGTTGCTCTTCTGGTGCACTGTGAATGATGGCAGTTGTACGTCCTGGAATTATTAAGTCTTTCTATAGGAAAAAAAAAAAAACACAACCTCAGCAAACATGTTCACTCAGTTGTCCCACCACCCATTCACTCACTAAGACATTTATTGTGTAAATCAAAGCATAGGCACTGTCCTAGGAAAAGAAGAATATGTCCACGGAAGGCACTTACTGCAGTACATTAAAGTGGGAGTAGACATAGAGTCAACAAAAACTCAGAGCAAGAAAATTAATTCCATAATAGAGCATTTTACCTTGGCAAATGAATTGAGGCCTTCCTCATATGATATAAGCAGTTCATGATTAACATCAGGTATTTCCAAAAGCCTTGTGCACAAAAATGTATAAGAAAAATAGTTAAATATTTTCTATAAAAAATCAGGGGAAACATCAACT